>NC_058133.1:372912468-372927689 GCF_016433145.1 Gracilinanus agilis | reverse complement strand
CCTTCCGTCTTGGAGTCAATACTGTGTATTGGCTCCAAGGCAGAAGAGTGGTAAGGGTGGGCAATGGGGGTCAAGTGACTTGCCCAGGGTCACACAGTTGGGAAGTGTCTGAGGCCAGATTTGAACCCAGGACCTCCTGTCTCTAGGCCTGGCTCTCAATCCACTGAGCTACCCAGCTGCCCCCCAAAACTATATTTTTTAAGGAACTGAAATTTATATTTTAAGAGTCATGAATAAATTCAAGCACATGGGTTTTTTGCACACGTGTTTCTTTGGGAGGTTTTTGTTAGCGACCCCACTCTCAGAGAAACTAAATGTACTGGTCCAAGTATAATACAGGTTTTTGTATAAATAATAATGTATTTATTATTCCCATATTTGCTTTATTATTTAGGTATCTATAGTTTATTATTTATAAAATAATTTATATGTGCCTAAATAAAATATATACTTTATGAAAAAATTTATTAAGTAATAGTTTATAATTTCTTTTATGTTTTTAAATAGATGTTTATTTAAAAAATAAAAAGTCAATTTTGAGTGGCAAGTTTTGTGCAAATAAATAGTAGTGGTAATAGTTACGGGAGGAGGAGGAGGAGGAGGAGGAGAACTAGTAGTGGTGGTAGTGTTTGTAGTAATAGTAAATAGTAGTAGTAAAAGTAGTGGTAGTGATAGTAAGTAGAAGTAGTTGTAGTAGTGGTGCTGGTGGTGGTGGTAGTAATAGTGGTAGTAGGAGGAATAGGAGTCAGGAGCATGTATGTAGCATAAGCATTTAGTAACTGTTAATAATAATAATACTTTGGGCTAACCCCTGCCTCTAATTCAAATTTGACTTATTTTTCTTTAAAAGGTATTAAGTTTGGGGGAAGCTAGGTAGATCAGTGGATTAAGAGCCAAGCCTAGAGAATGGAAGTTCTGGGTTCAAATGTGAATGCAGATATTTCCTAGCTGTGTGTCCTGAGTAAATCACTGAACTTCCATTGCCTAGCCCTTGCCATTCTTCTGCCTTAGAACCAATACTTAGTACTCTAATACTTAGTATTCTAAGAAAGAAGGTAAAGTGTTTGTTTTTTTAAAGGTATTGAGTTGGGGTGGGCAGTTTGAGGCTTGGTTGGCTCAGAGAATTAAGTTACATCATTTCTTGATAGCATGAGTATGAAGCAGCAACAAGTAACTGTGAGTTTGTTTGAGAATTTAGCATTAGGAGTATCTCAGATAAAGGAGATTCACTCAGCTGAATCAACTCCAGCTGTCATTGACTATCCTTGTTGAATACTCTTCTCCTTTAAATTAATTTCCTTTTATTTATTTTTGAATGACATTCCAGTGTCACATTTTGTTTCATATCAAACCTAAACCACCAGAGGTCTGGCTTAAATCATGCTCACCCCAGAACATGCAAATACCCTAAACTACATCTTTAATGAGATTCTAACTGCTCATCACCCAATGTTCATATCCCATTCCTGACATTTTTCTGAACATTTCTCTTCACTTTACAGCACAAAGTTGTATAGAATCATAGAGCTAAAAGACAACTCAAAGTCTTACCCCTCTTTATGTTTCAGGTAAGGAAACTGAGGCTAATAGAAATTAAATAACTTGCCCTGGTTCATACAGGCTATAAACATCAGAGTGATGTTTTGATCTCTGGTCTTCCTACTCCAGTCATTTCTCTTTCAACTGTACCTGGATCCCACTCTTGTTAGACTAGAGAGTGAAAGTGAGGGACTATAAAATGAATTCCAAAAGAAATTAACTCACAAGTAGACTTCAGCCCAGACAGCTAATATCATGCATTCATAATTAGAGGAGTCCAAATTAATGAATTTTAATCCAATTAAATTGAAAAGTTTAAAGGTTTTAATAAATTTAGGGAGAGTAGAAATAGAAGGGAAAAGAGAAATAAAGGCTGGATGGTCTTCATTGCTTCTCAGAAAAAACCAGCCTCAATTTCCACAAGAACATTATCTATCTTATATTAATTCAATTATGTTTCTTTGATTTTACAAGTTTAATTCTCTCACTGGATTAAAATATGTATAATTAATTAATTAAATGATTCATATTTAGGGCAAAAATGAGTTTTATTTCTCCATTTAAATGCTGCAACTAAAATGTAAAAAAAAAAAACTTTAACAAACTTTATCTGAATGTCAACATTTATAAACACCAACATAAGGTCAGTTTTGCCTTTTAATTAAAAAAAAAAGAAGTAAAAAACTTCTTTTAATCTTCCCTTGACTAATTTTTTTTTCCTTTGCATTTTCCTTCTATCTGTGGGTGCCATAGAATAGTAGAAATTATAAAAGTGAATAGCTCATGCCATTCACCAAAAAAGCAATTGATGATACTGGTTTTATTATAATTATTGTTATCATCATATTGACATACATCAACAAAAATGGTCATTTACATATGCAAAGTAAATTGTTTAAGTAGATAATAAATTTAATATGTTCATTCCAATGTCTCCTGAACTCCCTCTTGTTCTCACTTGTGTGTATATCTAATTAAGATTTCATTATTTGCCTCTTTTTTCTTTTGTTCTCTTTTTGGCTTCATTATTACTTCTCCCTTTCCCTCCATAGCTCCCACCCCAAGCAAAAAATGGAAACAAAAGAAGAGAAAAAATATCAACATCATACCTTGTAATACATAAGCATGGTCAAGCAAAACACATCCACACATTAGCCACAAAGGTCATTCTAATATTTTCCAACTAAGGGAACATTTAAAAAGAAAATAACTATGCTCTCTAATAAGAATTCTTAACTTTTGACTGATTCCCAAAAGATCCATGAATAGATTTCAAGAAGTTCATGAACTTGGATGGGGAAAAATATATATACATATTATTTTTACTATCTCACTGAAATTTGACATTTCTTCAATGACTTAAAAATGGTCTGAAAAATTTTCCTTAGTCATCACCAACTTTCTGAATGAGTCCATGAAACAAAAAATGGTTATGAACTTCTGCCTTATGGATAAGTTAATGGAGGCCTCCTAAGATGTACACTTGAAATCTTGGGGAAAACATATGGTAATTCCACAATCATCCAATGGCCAAACTAAAATATCTAAAAAAATTTCAGCTTTTTAACATCTAGAAGGTGACATCAACCTCTTTAACATTTACATCTTTCACCTCTAGAGGGAGAGCAATATAGCCTTAGGTAACAAGTACAGAAAAAAGGATGGATGGAATTGAGATTGCAGATTTCACTAATAAAAGTAGGCTACCACAGCTCATTTTAAAGTTTATATTTTTAAACATTTTTATTAATAGATTAACATTAAATCTAAATACAATAGGTTAATATTTTAATAACCATTTACATTTAAATTAATTGATTTCAATGTATAAAGTCAGTCACTTCCCATAAAAGTCATCATGAGGATTTTTTTTGTACATTCATTGTTTTTCATTTTTCTTTTTACATGGTAAATATTAGCACATATTCTATTCTTCTAGTTCTGTAAAACTGATATTGTCCATTTCATTTTCACTACATATTTAATCTATATGTGAATAAGTAATGCTTTGGGGCCATGTCAAATAGATAAATTAAAATTCTCTGGAAATGGGAACTAGGGTCAATTTTGTAAATGATGATTATTGTTGGGAATATTCATACCTTATATAGAAACCCTGAGGAAAGAAAGTAGAAATAAGGTTGCTACCTGAACATACTAAGTTGGAAATTAACAAAATTACTTAAGACTGGAACCTAGAGGAAAAATTTATATAAGTGTTGAAAAGTGAAGTGAGCAGAACCAGGACAATGTTATACACAGTAATAGCTATAAATTTCAATGATCAACTGTGAATGACAACTATTATCAGTAGTGCAAGGATTCAAGACAACTCCAAGAAACTCAGGATGAAGAAGGTTCTCCATTACCATGGAAGGGACTGACAAAGAGTCTCTTTCAAAATATAATGAACATGAAAATATGTATTGCATGATTACACATGTACAACCTATATCATATTACCTGCTATCTTGGAGAAGGAGGAGGGTTGGGAGGGAAGAAGAGAACATGGATCACAAAATGTCAGAAAATGATTAATAAGAATTGTATTGATATAGTCTAGAAAAAATTATTTTTTAAAAAGACTGGAACCTGGGAACTTCTCACTTATGTGCAGAAGAAGTAAACTCATTTAGATTAGATTTTGAGGTGGCTGGTGATTATTCCAGATCTGAATAGCCAATTTGAATGCTATTTCTTAGTGCGCTTAAGAGCTAAAATACCAGGCAATGTGAATTGGCTTTGACATTGCATTGGTTTCCAAACTAAATTTCACTAGGGAAAGCCCAACATTTCTTAGAAATTCTGTATGGGTTTAACTTTGTTGAATTATCCCATTAAACCCTCTAAAACATCCTGAGAAAATGAATCACATTATTCCTAACTTTCACTAACCAAAAGTAATGATGACAACCTAAAGCAGTGATTCTGAAAGTGGGTGCCACTGCTCCCTGGTGGGTGCTGCAGTGATCCAGGGGGGGCAGTGATGGCCACAGGTGCATTTATCTTTCCTATTAATTGCTATTAAAATTTTTAAAAAATTAATTTCCAGGCTAAGTAATATTTTTTTTTCTGGAAAGGGGGAAGTAGGCGAAAAAAGTTGGGGAACCACTGTCCTAAACTGTCCTGGTTGCCTTCCTTTCAATGTGCAACCTTCTCAATGCCTTTCCTCAAATGTGGACTGGTTAATGGGTTAACGATGCTATGACTTGAGAGCAGAGCAATCTTCCCTTGGATGCGACTATCATCTATAATTCAGTTTCAGATGGTTTGGTGAAGAGTATAAAGTTCACCCCAGTGAATAATGCCTTCTTTTGATTATTTCCAATTTGTTCTGTATATGGCTTGTTTGTACATATTTGTTTCTATGTCTGTATCTCCAATAAGCTGTTCTGTGACCCTGCACAAGTTACTTGACTTCACAGCCCCAGCTGCTTCATCTATAAAATGGAGATAACACTAGCTCTTATATCACAGAATTGTTAGGATCCAATGAGATAACATTTGTAAAGTGCTTTGCAAATGTTAAAATGTTATATAAACATCTTTCCTGAATGTCTCCTAGTTGGTGTGGTGGCTAAGAAGATGGGAAACCCCCCATTCCCCTTTTAACAGACCTACAGGATCTTAAAAGCTGACGCCGGAGCCAAAGACTGATAGCAGTTGGTTATATTATAAACTCCCCCAACTAACTTTTTCCTGAATTCTCTGTCACTTGGCTTGACTTCTGAATAAACAACTTAACTATGAAGTGTAAACAAGGAGAGCTCCCTCTTTTCTCTTTAACTCTGTTTACTCAGAATATTTATTTTGTACAGTGGAACAGAAAATGAATTAAGGTTTCAAAAGAGATCGCACAGATGTGCCGTGTCAGAAAACCTGCTACACCTGCCCTAACTCCAGCCTATGACCTAGATGGCAGTCAGTAAAGTGAGCCTCTATTTTACTCAACTTCCTAACATGCACAGATGGAGAAAACAATCCAGGGAGAAATCAGACAATCAAATATTGCTACTTGGCATGTGTAACTACATTTTCTCCAAGGAACATAAACTGTTTTACTGACAATGCTATTTCCTCATACCACTTTAAGGCAGATCTAAACATTATAGGTTTACTTATTACGGAGTCTTTTTATCTGCAGTTTTCAAAGCAACATCAACTTTAATTAGCCCTTTTAAAATCCTTTCAGGGTTATGTTGAGGACTTTTGCACTCCTTATCCAGACAGTAATTTTAGACTCTCCTCCCCCATCCAAAGATGGTGCTTCTGTACAGAGACAATGGAATCGTAATTTTAGCTCTGGAAGGAGCCACAGAGATGTTCTAAACCATAGAATGCTGGCCTTGGAGTCAGGAAGACCTGAGTTCAATTCTTCCCTTAAATACTAAGGAGCTAGGGGCAGCTAGGTAGCTCAGTGGATTGAGAGTCAAGCCTAGAGACAGGAGGTCCTAGGTTCAAATCTGGCCTCAGACACTTCCCAGCTGAATGACCCTGGGCAAGTCACTTGACCCCATTGCCCACCCTTACCAATCTTCCACCTATGAGACAATACACAGAAGTTAAGGGTTTAAAAAAATACTAAGGAGCTGTATAACCATAGGCAATTGTTAAAACTTAGCTTCCTCATTTATGAAATGGGGACAATAGTTTTGTGGGGATCAATGAGATTATATATATATATATATATATATAATTTAAAAAACCTTAAAGTACTGCTTTAAATGTTAGTTACTACTGCTACTAATAAGAATGCCTGGTCTGAGAATTCTTAATCATTTTAGGCTCATGGACTTCTTTGACAGTCTGATGAAGCTTATGAGAATCAGGAACTCTTCTTAGAATAATGTTTCTAAATGTACAAAATAATATTCATAGAATTTCAAAGGAAACTAAATATTCTGAAATTTAGTTATAATTTTTTTAAGCCCATGTACTCCAGATTATGAACTCATGAATTCTAGTCTGAGTGTAACCTGTGACCTAAAGTCTTAATTCCTATACTTGTGTAGAACAGGTCCAATCTTGAGTAGAATCCTAAAAGACAATAATGTTAATAATAGCTAACATCTATATAGAACTTTTCTGTATGCCAAGCACAGTGCTCAGTATTTTACAATTTTTATCTCATTTCATCCTCACAACAACCCGGAGGGCTACGTACTATTATTATCAATATTTTTACAGATGAGGAGGCTGAGGCAGACACAGGTTAAGTGACTTGACCAGTGAACTATACTTGGTAGGTGTCTAAGGCTAGATTTGTTCTTTGTGATTCCAGATTCAGTACTCTTATCCACTGAGTAAACTACTATCTACCCTCAGTTTACTCTGGAAAAATCTCAGAATATAGATCATATGTAGTCCTCTACAGTTTTAGATGATAGTGTCCTCAGGTAACAATTCATTTTATAAGTGCAAGACAGCCTTTTTGCCCATAGAAAACACAAAGAACTCAGAGTAGACCCTTTAAAAATGCAAGAAACATATATGGGGCTAATGTCAGTCTATAAAAAAAAATCAATACAATTCTCCTCCCTCTTCTCACAGCCCTGAAGTCCTACAGACTCATCACCACTTCATGATGTGGGCTTTCCTAAGAAAGAGAACAAACTTAGCTTTTTCATCAGCAAAGTATCAGCGAGGATTTTTTTCCCCAATGGATCCATAGTTTAATAAATAGTAGTTTAATGAACAAGTGTCACTAAAGCAAACTGTATACCAGTATATAGCCCATGATGTTTATTAATGAAGGTATATCTTAAATAATAATGAAAATGGTAAATAATTAAATAGTAAGGTTATAAATATAGTGATGAAGGTTATGCAATTTCCTTATTCAGTGTTTCTTTTTCATATTATAAATGAAATAAAAATAATCAGCACTCTGGCTATCGAAAGTGACCCCCAAATTAACTCAGTCATTTAATGCCCTTAGGAAACAAATCCTTAATTCCAGAGGGAAGACTTGTTTTTGTTGTTCAATTGTTCATAATCATATCTGACGTTTCATGCCCCTTTTTTGGGTTTTCTTGACAAAGATACTAGAGTGGTTTGCTATTTCCTTCTCCAGCTCATTTTATAGCTGAGGAAATGGAGGTAAACAGGGCAAAGTGACTTGGCCAGAATCACCCAGCTAGTAAGCATCTGAAACCAGATTTAAACTCAGGAAGATGTCTTATTGACTCCAGGCCTGGTATTCTATCCACTGTGCCATCTAACTGCTCCCATAGGAAAGATGGAATTCCAGTTTGGAGATAGGAAGTTAAAAAGGAATTGAATTTAGAAAGTAATGTCACCAAACATTTTTAAAATACTCAAAGCCTAATTCAATGAGTAAAAAAAAAATACATGAAACTCTTACTTGTTTTTCATATAAAGGCTACTACATTGGATAAGAGCATCTTAGCGAGCTAGAATAGTTTAATGAAAAAAATCAAGAGCAATTCTATATGACCTGAAAATTTGAAAAGCATTTTATCTATACCTTCAGCCAAGACATTAAAAAAATTGAGCAGACAATGGACAAGGAACCCATCAAAACATCATAAACTAGCTACCTCCAAATTAATATTTTTCCAGTAATCAAAACTCTGAGTCTAGTTTTTCAATAATTTAGTATATATCTCTCAGCATTGTTCATAAAGATCCTAGGAGAGACCTTGGTCATATGCTTTGTTGAAAGACAGGTGTAAATAGCTGTGGAATTTTTCCACATCTTATCCAGCAAATTCATAAAAAAAAAGGAAATCATTAGTTTGACATGACTTGGACTTAATGAATTTATTCTGCATAGTAGTTATAATCCCTCTTCTTATAAGTAGGAGAAACTGTTCTTTTAATAAAATATTCTAGAGTTTTACCAGGAGCCTAGCTTCCCAGCCAGGCATTTGAAGTTAACTCTTATTTCCCTTCCTGAAACACAGCTTTGCCTAACTCAGTTACTTGCAGCACTCTTAAGCATTTTTCAAGATTCTTCAAAAGTCTCTGATAGTGGATCAACAATCACTTTGAAGAGTCCTCTGTAATATAATTTGTATGGCCCTGTTAACTTGAACACACTGAAAAGAACTATAAACTCTCTCATTATCTACCCTTATTTTGTTCTGTCTTTCTCAGGCTGAAAATCATTCTTTCCAACATTTCTTATCTTTTTTTAATCCAAAAACCATATAACCTTTCTTTAATCTTTCTTTTGCCACAATCTAGCTTAAAAAAGTTACATCAATGAGGTCATCAGTCCACTAAAGTACTGAAGTATTCCTAGTCTTCTGTTCTCAACCTCTGCTATCACTTTGAGCCTCTTTTGAGTTGGGTTGTCAAACAAGGTTTTTTAATCTCTTTGAAATAACAGAAACTCCATGTTAAAAAATACAGAAATATGATCTAATAAAGATTTAATGATAGAGAAAGCATACTGGTTAATAAATTATTGCTTAACAAATAAATTAAAACATGCAAATGTTAGCTATAATAATATAAAATGTGTACCACTTTGTAGCCCATTTGTCCTAGTTTGCATCTCATTCTAGATCATATGCCTAATAATATATCAAAAGGGCCTTGTCAATCTTTTATAGTCACTCAAAGTTACCTACCTGCCTTCTTTGAGTCTTTGTGATTGATTTTTGAAAGATTATGAGGAACAGGAGAGGTATCATATACAGTATTGGGAATCAGCAATGGTTTGTGTATTTTCAAAAATAGGGAAGAGGGTAGAGTTTTCAAATATATGCTAATAAATTTGGTCAACTTTACTGACAAAATTCCAAAATATAATACTATAATTATGGTATTTGATTACTCAAGCGGAGCTGTGATCTCATCGATGTGGGCATTTCCTCCAATTAAGACAAACTATAATTCATCCATGTCTGCCAGTCTTGTAAAACTTTTTACTATGTCCTCCCATTTGGTTCCTTCGGTTGACCTATTCAATATCCTGGGTGCTTCCTTGTTTTCTCTTGACATCATGAGACCACCAGTAAAGCACATAAGCTCTCCATTGGTGATTTTTCACTCTCAGTCCATCTTCTTTTTAACTCATCCATTTCTTTGGTAAAGTCTTTAACAATGAATATCCTGAATTTCTTGTATTTCTAGAAAATAAACTCCATCAACTTCTTTAGTTGAATCTTCAAGCAGAATATTTGAGCCATCCTTCTATTTAGCTGTCTCCCTTCTTCTTGTGGTTTTATTTATACTGAGAATGTAAGGATTTATAAAATTTATGTCCTCTGGTACTATGCCCACTCGTTGGACAATGAAAAAAGATGTCAAATTTAGAATGCCAATTATTAAGTTAAAATTTATACTAAGTTTAAAAAGTTTGATTCTTAGCACTCTGTGCCTCATTTCTCTCCACCTTGACACTGAAATAATACTGGAGAAGAGTCTATTCAAGAGTATATTATTTGCATTTTTCCTTACAATATGGATTTCCATTGCCAAATATTTCATCAAGTGGCTAGTCTATAATAGCTTCAGCTTTTTCTCAAAAAAAAAATCTATTGCTAGGGCCATAGTTAAAACTTTGCCAGAACAGTATAATCTTCCAGAGCTTCTGTAAAATTAGCCTTTGAGAAATCAAAAGTTAACTCCAAGCACAATGAATTGAACTGAAGCAGTGATTACTAAGAGCAAGGATGGGTTTATCAAGAATAAGTCACAACATATTCATGTCATTTTAATTTTTACAGATTTAATAAAATGGTAGGTAAATTAGGAAAATTGTATAGCTATAGTATACTATGATTTGACAAGATTTAGCACAGTATTCTTGTCAGCAAGATAAGGAAGTATAGGGTAAACAATAGCACAGGTAATAGATTCACAAGGAGTTGAATTACAAAAAGACTTAAAAATAGTGTCTATAGGTATCTAATAAAATGTCTCTAGGATTTATCCTTGGTCCTTTTCTTTGAATCTCCAAAGCTTAAGGCTGAGTCTGGCACATAGTAATCATTTAATAAGTGAGGGTTGACTTAATTACTGACTCATCTATGTAACATTTTTTCACTGACAGATTAAAGAATGAATAATAAAATGGCATGATAATGAAATTTTCAGGTCATGAAACTAACAGGGACAGCTAGCACATTAGATGACTGAGTAAGGATCTAGAAAGGTGTTAGTGAGCTAGAAATAATTGATCAGGTTTAATGAGATGAAAATTAAATGGGAGAAATGTAAAGCTTTACACTTGGGTTCAAACTACAGAAGTCAAATTTAGTTAGAAAGCAATGCTTGTAGAAAAGACAAAAGCATTGAAGACTTAATAGAAAACAAAGTTAGGAGGGCAGCTGGGTGGCTCAGTGGATTGAGAGTCAGGCACAGAGACTGGAGGTCCTAGGTTCAAATCTGGCCTCAGATACTTCCTAGCTTTGTGACTACCAGCAAGTCATTTAACCCCCAATGCCTAGCCCTTATCACTCTTCTGCCTTGTAGCCAATACCGTAGTATTGATTCTAAGGTTTAGAAGGTAAAGGCTTTTAAAAAAATAAAAAAAGGAAAGGAAATGTAAGTTCCATGGGGTCAGCTTCCGGTCCCCTTCCAAGATGAATGCTTAGTTATCCTTGATTTACCCCAAATCCACACTTACAAAAAAATCCACACTTAACAAAAAGAAAACAAAGTTTGAGTGAGTTAACACTGACAAATAAGCCAAGTCAGTCTATCATTTGAATAAAAACTAGTACAATATTTAAAATAAGAGGTCCTGTCCTATTCTTTCCTGATAAGACAAACGCTATTGACAACAATAAATTTAAAAAAAGAAGCATTCATTAAGCTTTATGCTTACTTCTAAGCACCTCATTAAAAAGGACATGGACAAACTGTAATAGGAGAGACTTAAAATGACAACATATAGGAAAGCACTGAATTAACTGAGGATGCTAAATCTGGAGAAGAGAATACTTGAAATATTGTTCCATTGGCACTTTCTTCAAGAATGTAAAAGGCAATTATGAAGGAAAGGGATTAGAAATTTTTTTCTGCTTGGCTCAGAGGGCTGAGATCAACAAAATTTATTAAGAACCTGTAATGTTCAAGAAACCATACTAAGTTCCAAGGAAAACAGAGGGAAAATAGTGCCTGCCCTTAAGGAGGTTATATAGTTATGTCCTCTCATATCCTTCCAGTGTCATGTATTCCCTTACCAATCAAATAAGATCATGGCTAGAAGTCTTCAGATTTCCTAGGTTTTGAAAGGTCCTATACCATGTCTGGTACTAATGTCCTGGAAAGGTAGCATGGCTCCTGAACATTCAGATAACATCAATTTATCTGTAGTTCTCACAAGGCTATATTCTTTCATCACAGTATGTCTCTTCTTCCTGGAGCCAAAAACAGATGTCTTTACTTTTGGCATCTGTATATACCTATTACATTCCTATGGAGCACATGAGAACCTACTTCTGACTCTGATGATCTAAATCCATTCTTGGGGTGGTTGGGGGGACCCCTATACCTATTATGCATCTTAAACTGTTCCAAAATCTTTTCCCTTCCATCCTATAATATTCTACCCTATTGCACTTATTTGGGATTCTCCTCTCTGACTTCAAGAGTATTTTTTCTTCTTTCTTGTCCTTTTGGGTCTTTCCCTCCATCATTAAGAGGAATACTTCATCTTACCTGATAATATAAAGACTGAAAAGGAATACTTCCTACCCTTTGACTTCATCTGGCAGACAAATCAGTCTGTGTACACATCTTGGTTGATTGTCTATGGCAGAATCAGAAATATAGTGCAAACTCTGAAAGTCACAGGAATAACTATTGTCCTCCTTGACCTCTATATTTGCATAAATGGAAATCTATTTTAATGTGTTATTCTCTCTAACCACTCGAACTACAAAACCGCCCGCTTGCTTTGGTTGCTTGACCCACTGGACTCCGAACTCACAGCTTCTGTGGACTGTATAAAATAATCTTTACATCATTTCCAAAATTCCCAATTTCTTAGGTATGAACCATTAGTAAATAGCAGACCACTGACACAACATTAATTATCACAATGCAAATAGTGGGCTTAATCAGAACTATTTGTGAAGCCCTACTGGGAAAATTATAAGTTCCTCCACCTTTTCTGACTTTTCTTCTCTTTTTAGTTTCAAAACAAAATGAGTCATTGCCACTCCCTCTGCAAGGTTAAGGAAAAAGAGGGAAGATAGTCTTTAGATGTTCAGGGGAAAAAGAAAAAAGGAAAGAATTATCATTAATATGGGTGATGAAATAAAAATATGCCCAAAGTATTTGGAAAAACCTTAAAGTCCTAATGTTCTCAGTTATATAACAAAGGGGTCCATTAATTTAATAACAATTAATTTTCAAAACTTATTAAATAGGGGCAGCTGGGTAGCTCAGTGGATTGAGAGCCAGGCCTAGAGACAGGAGGTCCTAGGTTCAAATCCGGCCTCAGACACTTCCTAGCTGTGTGACCCTGAGCAAGTCACTTGACCCCCATTGCCTACCCTTACCAATCTTCCACCTATAAGTCAATACACAGAAGTTAAGGGTTTAAAAAATTTAAAAAATTTTATTAAATAGTATTTAGAGTCAGAAGTTATACTAGAGATCATCTAGTCCATAGGCAGCATATACAAGTATCTCACGTGCAGTGGGCAATGCTCTCAAGCTCAATCTGAACAAAGTTGAAACAAAATACTTAATTGGGAAATATTTGACAAAATAAATAAAAATACAACAGAACATAAATAATGTTAACATGTGGTTTTCTAAGTTAAAATAGAGTCCCTTATATATGATTTAATGGTTCTGATTCTATTTGATTTTGACACTGATAAAGTCCAACTTTCTGATTTTATAGATAAGAATACCTAGGCCAAGAGAGATCAAGCGAATTGGTGGAGATGACTTTGGAAACAAATAGCAGAGCAAACTCAGGTTTTCTGATTCCAACTCCAGAAACCTACCCACTGCATCTAGCTACCTCTCATGTATCAATAATATTAAACAGCATTTTAAGTGTAAGGCAAGTGTGGTCTCTTCTCAAATTACTTACAACCCTGTCATAGAACATCCAGATCAATGGGTAATAAGCAGCAAGTAGCAGAATAATTGGGCAGAAATAACTATATATGACTTATAAATAAAGGGTGATACAGGCTTAGGATAGTGAATCAAAGCTGATCTCTGGTGTTTCACAGATGAAAGGAAAAATTTGTCAGCATCCTTCCAATTAGGCTAGGAAGGCTTCCTGGAGGAGATGGGACTTCACATGCTGTTTGAATGATGGGTGAGACAGTAGCATTTGCAGAAGAATCAACTTAACTCAGTTAATTAAAGAGCAAAAGAAAAAAAAAGAAATTATTTTCTTGGTTCTATCCCCTCCCTGCCTTTGCTGTCCAAATGAGCAGGGAAATAAATATTTACTTCAAGAACTCTTTTTATTCCTAAAATTCTTCCCTAGATAGAAGTATTGACTGAGTAGACTCGAAAGAAATTTTGTTAACTGAAGGACAGCAAAACATTAATGACAAACTTTTAAAATGTGTGGAAAGCACTTCCAAGTGGTCACTGACCCAGAGAAAGACAGGACTACATTTGGTTTGGACTTTTATTTTCTTTCTTAATGTGTTCAACTTCTTCAATGACTCAGACCTGTCAATTAACTTGAAGATAAAGGGGATCCTCAGTGTTGTCCAGTTCCTTCTCAAACACATCTATTAACAGGGATGACCAAGGGATGTGATGGCCTCCTGAAAGCCTGACCAGGTTTCTGACAGGTGTCAGGATATCCTGCACAATAACAAAACAGAAAAGAGAAGGGAAAATAGGAATGCTGGTATCAGATAGTCTCTGAGGTCCCATGCCAGAATGATAGGAGCCAGACCTAGCCAGTGCTTCAAAAAATGGAGCTCCTAAGTGGGGCAGGTGACCCCAGAGTTTACTGTTCAGGGAAACAAAAACTCTCTGACAAATGGAGTGGAAAATGGTACTTGAGCAGAAGCTAACTTCACCCAAGTGTTACATTTGAATTTTTAAAAACTCATCACTAGTGACTTTTTTCTGATGTAAAAATCGATAGAAATATCCTTTTTATAGCCTCCCTTCATTGACGAGAGAAAAAGAGTTGCTTCTGATCCAACAAAGGGGACACACTGGGAAAGGCATAGAAAGAAACTGTGTGGGCTCAGGGTGTGCCTGCTCACCCAGGCAGAGCTAGCTGTTCATTTCTGAGGCTTTTTATTTCAGAGAGATGTAAATATACAAGAACTGCTTTATAAACATCTTTTCTCATTCAAATGCCTCTGGTCCCAGAGTCTGCCCCCAAACTATGCAATAGGCTTATTTTTCTTTTAATCTCATTTTATTTTGTTGTTGTTTGTCAGAGCCCAGCAGTGCAACATATAGATGTGTCATGCTGGAGTGGCAGCTTGGCAACTGATAACCAATAGAGAGACAGAATGAAAACTTTTCTTGAGCTTAAGGATTGTCATTAACATGGGTACCTTTTTCTCCACCTTGAAAAGAAAAGCAGCTGGCTAGAGTGGAAAGAATATGGTATTTGGAACCAGAGGAATTTGGTTTGGAACCAGTTCTTTCACTAACTAGATGGGAAATAAGAACAACAGTAAAACAATATCTTTGCATTTATATATCCACCCTTATGGTTTGCAAAGGGCTTTATATATATATATATATATATATATATA
>NC_058133.1:372818303-372902479 GCF_016433145.1 Gracilinanus agilis | reverse complement strand
AAATTAATAAATAAGACTAGAAGCTGGTACTTTGAAAAAACAGATAAAGTACTGGCCAATCTAATGAAAAAAAAGGAAAGAAGAAAACCAAATTGATAGTATCAAAGATGAAAAGGGAGACCTCACCTCTAATGAAGGGGAAATTAAGGAAATCATTAAAAACTATTTTGCCCAATTATATGGCAATAAATATAACAATTTAGGAGATATGGATGAATATTTAAAAAATATAAACTGCCTAGATTAACAGCAGAAGAGATAGAATACCTAAATAATCCCATATCAGAAAAAGAAATTGAACGAGCCATCAAAGAACTCCCTAAGAAAAAATTGCCAGGGCCTGATGGATTCAAAAGTGAATTCTATCAGACATTCAAAGAGCAACTAATCCCAATACTATACAAATTATTTGATAAGATAAGCAAAGAAGGAGTCCTACCAAATTCCTTTTATGACACAAATATGGTACTGATTCCAAAGCCAGGGAGATCAAAAACAGAGAAAGAAAACTACAGATCAATCTCCCTAATGAACATAGATGCAAAAATCTTAGAATATTAGCAAAGAGACTCCAGCAAGTAATTAAGAAGATCATCCACCATGATCAGGTGGGATTTATACCAGGAATGCAAGGTTGGTTCAACATTAGGAAACCATCCACATAATTGACCATATCAACAGTCTAACAAACAAAAATCACATGCTTATCTCAATAGATGCTGAAAAGCCTTTGACAAAATACAGCATCCATTCCTATTGAAAACACTGAAAAGTATAGGAATAGAAGGACCTTTCCTAAAAATAATAAACAGTATATACCTAAAACCATCCACAAACATCATATGCAATGGGGATAAATTAGAAGCCTTCCCAATAAGATCAGGAGTAAAACAAGGATGCCCATTATCACCTCTATTATTTAACATTGTACTAGAAACACTAGCAGTTGCAATTAGAGAAGAAAAAGAAATTGAAGGTATCAAAATAGGCAAGTAGGAGACTAAGCTATCACTCTTTGCAGATGATATGATGGTCTACTTAAAAAATCCTAGAGAATCAACTAAGAAGCTTGTAGAAATAATCAACAACTTTATCAATGTTGCAGGATACAAAATAAATGCACATAAATCATCAGCATTTCTATACATTTCCAACACACTAGAGCAGCAAGAAGTAGAAAAAGAAACACCATTTAAAATCACCCTAGACAATATAAAATACTTAGGAATCTATCTACCAAAACAAACACAGCAATTATATGAAAAGAACTATAAAACACTTTACAAACAAATAAAACTGGATCTAAACAATTGGAAAGCCATTGATTGCTCATGGGTAGGACGAGCTAACATAATAAAAATGACAATTCTACCCAAATTAATTTACCTATTTAGCGCCAACCCTATCAAGCTACCAAAAAACTTCTTTACTAGACAGGAGGTCCTAGGTTCAAACCTGGCCTCAGCCACTTCCCAGCTGTGTGACCCTGGGCAAGTCACTTGACCCCCATTGCCCACCCTTACCACTCTTCCACCTATGAGACAATACACCGAAGTACAAGGGTTAAAAAAAAAAAACTTCTTTACTGAATTAGAAAAAACTGTAACAAATTTCATTTGGAATAACAAAAGATCAAGAATTTCAAGGGAAATAATGAAAAAAAAATGTGATGGAAGGGGGCCTAGCAGTACCAGATATTAAACTATACTATAAAGCAGCAGTCATCAAAACAATATGATACTGGCTAAGAGACAGAGAGGAGGATCAATGGAATAGTCTTGGGGTAAATGACATCAGCAAGACAGTGTATGATAAACCCAAAGAGCCCAACTTTTGGGACATGAATCCACTATTTGACAAAAACTGCTGGGAAATTTGGAAAACAATATGGGAGAGATTAGGTCTAGATCAACATCTCACACCCTACACCAAGATAAATTCAGAATGGATGAACGACTTGAATATAAAGAGGGAAACTATAAAAAAGTTAAGTGAACACAGAATAGTTTATTTGTCAGATCTGTGGGAAAGGAAAGACTTTAAAACCAAGCGAGAGTTAGAGAAAATTACAAAATGTAAATTAAATGGTTTTGATTATATTAAACTAAAAAGTTTTTGTACAAACAAAAACAATGTAGTCAAAATCAGAAGGGAAACAACAAATTGGGAAAAAATCTTTATAACGAAAAACTCTGACAGGGGTCTAATTACTCAAATATACAAGGAGTTAAAGCAATTGTATAAAAAATCAAGCCATTCCCCAATTGATAAATGGGCAAGAGACATGAATAGGCTATTCTCAGGTAAAGAAATCAAAAGTATCAATAAGCACATGTGAAAGTGTTCCAAGTCTCTAATAATTAGAGAAATGCAAATCAAAACAACTCTGAGGTATCACCTCACACCTAGCAGATTGGCTAAAATGAAAGAAGGGGAGAGTAATGAATGTTGGAGGGGATGTGGCAAAATTGGGACATTAATGCATTGCTGGTGGAGCTGTGAACTGATCCAGCCATTCTGGCTGGCAGTTTGGAATCATGCTCAAAGGGCTATAAAAGACTGCCTGCCCTTTGATCCAGCCATACCATTGCTGGGTTTGTACCCCAAAGAGATCATAGATAAACAGACTTGTACGAAAATATTTATAGCGGGGCTTTTTGTGGTGGCAACAAACTGGAAAAGGAAGGTATGTCCTTCAATTGGGGAATGGCTGAACAAAATGTGGTATATGTGGGTGATGGAATACTATTGTGACAAAAGGAATAATAAACTGGAGGAGTTCCAGGCGAACTGGAGAGACCTCCGGGAACTGATGCAGAGCGAAAGGAGCAGACCCAGAAGAACTCTATACACAGAGACTGATATACTATGGTAAAATCGAATGTATTGGACTTCTGTACCAGCAGCAATACAGTGACCCAGGACCGCTCTGAAGGACTTACGGTAAAGAACACTGCCCACATTCAGAGGAAGGACTGCAGGAGAGGAAACATATAAGAAAAACAACTGCTTGAACGCATGGGTCGGGGTGGACATGATTGAGGGTGTGGACTCAAAACTACCACACCAATGCAACTAACAACAATTTGGAAATAGGTCTTGATCAAGGACACATGACAAAACTAGTGGAAATGTGCATCGGCCATAGGTGGGGGGAATGCAGGTGGCGAAGGGGAAAGTAGGAGCATGAATCATGTAACCATGTTAAAAATGAATATTAATAAATGTTTTAAAAAAACACAACGTCCACACATGCAGTATATATGTATACCCAAACTTGCGTATACAAAGAAAGGCTAAAAGAGTTTCTGCCCTCATGAAGCTCACATTCTAATGGGAGAGATAACATGTAAAGTAACTATGGTCATACATGAAGGTAATCTGAGAGAGGGAACATTAGAAGCATCAGGGAAGAGGGAGTTTGGAACCAGTGGAATTAAGAAGGGCCTCTTATAGAAGGAGGAATTTGTGCTGAGTTTTGAAGGAAGACTGGGAAGGTAAGGTGTAATTAGGTAAGAGGCAGATCCATGCAAGGGAACAAAAAAGGGAGATGGGTTTTCATGTGCAAAGAAAAGCAAAGTAGATCAGTGTAGTTAAATCACAGAGTTCATAAAAGACAATAAAATATAAGAAACCTGGAAAAAATAAGAAGGATATAGGATAGCTCTAAAGAGTTAAATAAAAAAACAAGAACCCTTTGCCTAGTCTTTATGAGTCTTCTGCCTCAGAACCGATACACGGTATTGATTCTAAGACAGAAGGTAAGGGTTTTTTTTTAAAGACTATTTTAATAGTCTCAGTATAACTTTAATAAGATCCTATACTAAAGAGATTATAGGGGTCAGGATTACTATTTAGGCAACAGCTATGTGTAGGTTCAATAGCAACACAAGATAGAATCCAGAAAGACACAGATAGCTATGATCACATTCACATACCATAATAATAACACAAGAGCTGGATAACTAGGACCAAACATGGATGTGGCTACCACATGACATCTCTCAGGTTCTACCCACATGTTCTCTGCATTTCACAGTGAAATTTAAGCTCATTACTGGCAGTACCTATTTCCTTTTTGTCTTATATCCCTAGTTTCTAGGGCAATGAAAAGTTCATATCAGGTAGTTAATAAATCTTTTTGGATGATTCTCACCACAATATACATTCAGCTTTCACCTAGCATCTTTGTCATCACATTCTTTCTTACCCAAGAAAAAGCTTATATATCATCAGACTTTGGGGGCATCAGTCTTCATGAGGCTAATGACACCCAAATCTTTCTATCTGGCCCCATTTTCTTCTCAAAGCTCTTGTTCTAGATGTCTGACAGTTCTTCCAATTCTAAAATTCTTTGATTCTCTTAGAAGTATATACCTAAATATCATACTGAAACCCCATATCATAAAATGCTTGGAAATTTTTTACACGACTGTTAGTATTCCCAGTATCTTGTATGTAGGAGGCCATTACTAAGTGCTTTCTAAATTGAATGAGTTGCTAAAGTTTTATTGTGACAGATGACAGCTGGAAATGATAGCTAAAATTTATCAAAGGTTAAAGGGCAGCCACAGGGTATAGTGTATTTACCATTAATGGAAGTTTGTAAACAGATGTTGATTGGCCACTTATCAGGGATGTTGTATAGGAAATCTTGTTCAGAAAGTGCATAGATATTGGGGAGGGCAGTGGACTTGGAGCTGGGAAAATCAGGATTCAATTGCTTAACCTCTCTATGCCTCAATTTTTCTGCCTCTAAAGAATTGAATGTTATGACCCATAAGATTTTACTAAATCAGTGATCCTTAACACTGAGTTTGTGAATAAATTTTATGGTATCCATAAACTTGGATGGAAAAAATTGCATGTTTATTTTTTACTTCTACATGAAATTTAACATCTCAATTATCTAAAAACATTATTCTGAGGAGTGGTCCACAGATTACTTTGCCAAGAGAGTCCATCATACATACACAAACATACAATGTGATAAGGTCTATATTGTCCTTTGATTCTAAGTCCAAAATGCCTTCTACTTCTGAATTACTTTGACATACCAAAACATTAGAGGTACTGAACTCAATACATTTCTTGGAATATAATAAGAACTTAATAAATGCTTAATCTTTTTATCTATTGATAGCAGCTTCTGCTTCCCTATTTCTGTGTCTCCTTTCCTCATCCCTACCCCACCTACATCAATTGTTTTCCTATTTATTATGATAAAAACATTCAAGGTGAAAAAGTTCTCTTCTTTGTATCATCAGTTGGTATCTACTCCCAAGCATGTGAAGACTGTCCTAGTGGAATGAACAAATGAGAACAATTTGTTCCAATTTCCATGAAGGTAGCTGAAGAAGTTTCTGTGGAATTCTTAAGTCATCCCAGGCCACTGCTAGGCATTCTGACTTTTGTCTTGCCACTGGATTTCAATGACTGGAGGAAAGAATGAGACCAACAATTTTGTGCAACTCTGCCTCACTTAAGTCATTCATGCACAAGTTACCAATCCAAGGTGTCATTGGTTTTCTTCCAAAGTGAAAGGCAACTATAGTTTTCATGTCTTATATATGGACTCATCTTCTCCCCTTTTTCAAGTACTTCTGGGATGAGGACTGATTTGGCCTCACTATTTCATAGAAGCATTAGGGACCTGTCATTACTATATATTCTGGATTCTGTAGGGTCATTTCAAATTTTATGAGCTACCTCTATTGGCCCACAGTGATGGACAACAGAGTATTATCTACAGAAGTAAAAGCACTGTCAGCAATGTTCCTGCCAGAAGTCTTCGGGCTTACTCAAATCACTCCATGCTCTTTCTAACCTCCAGTTTAGACTAGGCCAGGCCATGCTTATAATGGGGAATATTCCCAGTTCCTCTAGGGAAATTAAAGCAACCACCACTTGCCCTGAAGCAGTGCTACTGTAAATAACCTAAAGGGAACTAGAGGGCTCTCTTGGACCTGGTTATTTTCTCATTTTAAAGCTGAGCTATTCTCTAGAGCACAACAATAACTTTGGATGGCATCAGCCACAACTGTATGCTATTATTAGCAGAGGATTAGAGTCATCTACTATGTCTTACAGAATAACTTCTTCTTTTGTCTTATTTTTATGTACTGGAAATAATAGTTGATACTTATTGAGAAACAGAAAAATCTTCTTTCTCTCTCCTTGTGTTATGGTATCAGCCTGTTTTGTGATATGGCTTAAAATCTGAATTTTAGGCTCCTAACCACCTTGACTTATAGCAATTCTAGATTGAATCTATTTTTTTCACTATATAGCTATTAGTCCTGAATGAATAACTGAATGAATGAATGAATGAAAAACATTTATTGAGGACTTATTATTTGCCAGGCACTAAGCTAAGCTTTGTAGAAATAAATGCAAAAAAAGAGTCCCTGGCTTCAAAGAGCTTATGTTCTAATGAGGGAGGGGAAATAGCTTAAGTAGCAAACTGGAGACTCAAGAAGAGTTTTCTTTTTTTGTCACATGAAGTCCCAGGGGTGGTAAGCAAGAAATTTGATCCACATGCCCTTTCCAGAAACAAGGGTAATGCTGATTTGATTACTATTCCCAGGGTTAGAGATGGATAAGTATATGGGCAGGGTGGTAAAGTTAGCAAGGAGAAAAGATGAAGAAGACAAATAGCAGAGCAGGAAGATGAACAAGGGTTAAGCATTATCAGGGACATGAGGCCAGCGAGATGTAATAGGCTTTTACCAATCAGGATAGCTAAACCTTGAGGGCTTTCTATCCACAACAGAGTCTGGGATACATGAAAGGAAGATGGCCAATTCGGTAAGTAGTGGTTCTTGCTTCTCAGCCAGGTTATGACCTGATTATTTTACAAGACAGTGGAGTTTATTTATGAAACTTCACTTGTTTGACTATACTAGAAGAGGGGAGTTCATCTACTAGGAAACTTTGATGATGGAATTTACAAAGTCAGTATATTATGATCCTATTACTAAAGGATTAGCTCTGAGAGAGCAGTTTCTGACTAGCCACCTGGTATACCATACTAAGCAAGGCGGTGAGGGAGAGCACCTTTGTTGTCCAATGTGACAGATGTATTTTGAAAGGGAGAATCAGTCATTTGAATCAAATGGTTTACACTAGATGGTGGCTAAGTCTAGTACACTGTGTACCAGACTTTTTGAGTTCAAAACAGTCAGAGTTTGACATGCAGGTTCTAAACTAAATCAGTAAGGATGCTGAGAGGACAGCTGGTGGGAGAAAGAAAAATACATTTTCTTCTTTGCTTAACAAACACATCAGTTATTATTCCTAACATATAAAAAATAGGACAGAAAATGAAGTTATTCTGGAAGACATGGTAGACCCCATTTCTTTTTTTAATTATTGTGCTCTACGTCTATGCATCTTCTGACAGTGCATACAAAATAAATGAGAAACTCAAAGTGATAATAAATAATGAAAATTCTGACCCATGGGGCATAACTAAAATTTTAAGTTATGATAGTTATAATTGGATTGTCAACACAGGTGTGTCTGATCCACATTTGAAAAAAGGAAAGGTGAAAATGGACAAAGGATGCAATAACAAATGACAAGTGTTTACCAGTTTAGTGTCATATACTCCTCTGATGAAATATATTGCAAAATATTTAAAATCTAAGAAAAATAAAAGATGAAATAGAAATCAGCAACTTCAGAACATATATATCATATATGACATAACAACTAATCAACCTCAGGGTCCACAGGCAATGAAGAATAATGAGTTTGAAGGGAGATTATAGAGGTTATCTAAACAAATAATATAAATAAACACCTCTCTATTCAACAATGGCTAGAAGCTCTCAAATGGGTCTGTAGCTCAATGATTTAGATGTTCCCTCCAATGATCAGAACTTGTCACCCACGTTTGCCCATTTTATGCGATTCTTTCCCATTTCTCCCAGAAGTTTGTCACAAAGGATACACTAAACACATTGTAATCCACCCTCATTTTCTCCTGATATGAACAGTGGACCAAAGGAAAGTCCAGGTTATGACACCTTTAAGTCTAATTCTTCAAAGTTCCTCATTGGTTATATGTTGCAGCCTTACCATACCTACCAAGAGTGTCTACATTATCATCTGTGTGATCTTCACTCTCAAGACCTTGGGAACTGTTATATTCTAGGTGGTATTAAAAAGATAGGGTTTTGCTTTTGGAATAAGATTTTGGATCATTAAAGGTGCTGCGCAATTACCTGATAACAGTCAAGATAACTATTCTTCTGTTTTACCTTGGTCCTTTTGGGTCCAATGCATGGTCCATCTGTTCTGGAGATAGATAGATAAATAGATAGATAGATAGATAGATAGATAGATTGTCCATCCATCCAAATATAAAGTATGATCTGAGAAACAGACATTCATCTATAAGGCCCTTTCTATGTAAAAGACTACAATAATTTTTTGGTGATTATATATCTATTCTAAAATCCTCTAAAATGTTTCAGAACTTGATGTAGTTAGCATATTGTTATCTACAAAGAGAAACATCTCAAGAACCACACCAGATGCTTCATTTAAATGAATTGCTTCTCTTTTTCAAGATATAATAATATTTATAATTGCCCATTGTCCAGAATTTTAAAAGGGATTTCATATTGTTACCTGTTTTATATTTAGTTATCATTTCTTTTTGTCTGACAAGCAAGTCAAAAGTTTACTTGTTAAGTTGCTTTTTGGAATCTTTGTTTTCTTGTTGGGGCAATACATATACATTTTCATTGGTTAAATTCCTGTATAAAATTATTACAAACAGTTTCCATGTTATTTCTGTTGTCCATTTCCCATTCTCACTGTCAATTATTCATTTAAATGGTCTAGTCCTGTTTATACCCCAAAGAGATAATAAGGAAAAAGTCTTGTACTTATATCCACACTCAGGTGGCAAAAATTGGAAAATAAGGGGATGCCCTTCAATTTGGGAATGGCTGAACAAATTGTTTTATCTGTTGGTGATGGAATTCTATTGTGTTAGGGGGGCAGCTGGGTAGCTCAGTAGATTGAGAATCAGTCCTAGAGACAGGAGTTGCTAGGTTCAATTCTGGCCTCAGACACTTCTGTGCCCCTGTGACCCTGGGCAAGTCACTTGACCCCCATTGCCCACCCTTACCACTCTTCCACATAAGAGCCAATACACAGAAGTTAAGGGTTTAAAAATTAAAAAAAAATTAATAAAAGAATACTATTGTGTTAAAGGAATAATGAACTGGAGGAATTCCTTATGAACTGGAAGGAGCAGAACCAGGAGAACATTGTACACAAAGACAGATACACTGTGGCACAATGGAACATAAGGGACTTCTCTACTAGCAGCAATGCAAGGATGCAGAGCAAAGCTGAGGGACTTATGAGAAAGAAAACTAGCCACATTCAGAGGAAGAACTGTGGGAGTAGAAACAGAGAAAAAAAACAGCTGCTTGATCACATGGGTTGATGCAGACATGATTGGGGATGTAGACTAAACAATCACCCTAGTGCAAATATTAATAATATGGAAATAAGTCTTGATCAGTGACACATGTAAAACCCAGTAGAATTGCTCATTGGCTACAGGAGGGGGTTGGGAGGAGGGGAGTGAAAGAACATGAATCATGTAACCATGGAAAAATATTCTAAATTAATTAATCAAATAAATCTTTTTGAGATTAATATATAAAGAGTCCAGTCCTGTGTTGTCTCAATTGAACACCTTAATTTTTTATAATTATAATTCTTTTGCTTTTTACTAAGCCTAACTTGACAAAATGAATGAAAATCAGAATGAATAAAAACATTGTGACTAAATCAATAATAAAGCATCCTGATATAATTTACTCCCTCACATTGGGAAAGATTGAGTATGTGAGTTTGTGCACCTGTGTGTGTGCTTTAATTACAAGAGTTTGAGGGAAGGGGAGTTCCATTTAGTTAGGCATACATTGTTTTCATAACAAAGAACAGAAACAATTCACATAGTGATACATTCATTCAACAATAACATTGTGTTCATTATGTGCAATATTCTTTTATAGGTGCTGGTTTGTCACAAAGGTAATAAAGATATGCCTTCCATGCCTTCCAGGAGTTCATAATCTGTCAGGAAGAAGAAAATTTTATTATTATAATAGCACATGTTTACATAATGACTTAAGGATTGCAAAGTTCCCACAAACTATCTCATTTGATCCTTTGAGGTAGATGTTATTAACCTCATTTTAGAGATGAAGAAAATGAAGCTCAGAGTGAAGCATTTTTGTCCAGATCACACAGCTAAGAAGTATTTGAATCAACACTAGAAATGAAACTTTCAAGACTCCAATTGCAGACTTCTTTGCCTACATGTTGCTGCCTCCTCAGACAAAACAATTACACACACATAAACACATGTATAATATCCTTATAAATGTAAACATGTTCCGAACCATAAGTAATACTTACTATAGGATAGAATTTAATGATATAAAAAAGAACTAAAAAGAAAAATTTGTTTCTGTCTAGAGGGATCAATAAAGAGGTGACACTGAATCATAAGTAAAATGTCAAAAGGCAGAAATTAGTAATGGATGGCAAGAACATTAGAGGGAAAGAATGAAATAAAGCTACAAAAGCAGGAAAATGCAGGCAATGGTCACTTATTCATTGATCAGTAGCAAAATTAATATAAATAAGCTAACTTCCAAAAGACATACTATATTTCTGAATAATAAAATGAAACTAAGGTAATTAAAGTCTATGGGCAGATGCTAAATAGGAGATTTTGTTACACTATACTAGTAGAATAAAATGAAGATTCCAATATTCTTTAACAAGACAAAGAAATACATTATGATCATAAAATTTCACTGAACTAAGGACAATTATCAATTTCCAGTCACAGAAGGCTCCAATGAGATATTACTTGGAAGTATATAAGGTTTTAAAGAGTATCAAGTTTTAAAAACTGTCTAAAACAAATGTGGGAAACTACTCTCCTTCTAAATAGACATTACATGAATCCACAGTATATGTTTCCAGATGCATATGAGTCAAGTGCAATTCTCAGGATCATTCACACTGCAAAGCTGGCTAACAACCATATAATGATCCAGGAGGAGACCAGTTAATTAAGCTTATGTCTACCAAACTATTTTCTGTGAGAATAAGCAATCCTACTGTCATTAAATGTCTCAGAAAGATTTCTGTCAAAAACCATATTTTCTTAGATAGGCCTGATTTCTTCATTCTTTCCACCTAAACTATCTGATGCTCATTTCTAAGAGCCACAATTTTAATTCTAGAAAATCCTTCAAAAATCTCTCCAAGTAGGTACATCTGGTCTGTTTTATGTCATCAAAGACTGACCGAATATCAACTGTGTACACTAGAGATTGTCCTGGTTTTGGAATTTCTAGGTTTTGCCAGCCAGCATGGGTTGAAGAAGGCATATGCAAAACTAGTCTGTTGCTTCTAGCTAATCACATGTACCTGTCTCAATTTTGGGATAAAGAGGCAGTTCTCTTGTTAGCCATTGAGTAAGAAGACTGATGTCTCAGTGGATATTTAAAAGGTAGTGGCAAACCCCTTAGTGTTCTCTTCTATTTGTGGATATATTCCAAACTACTTCTTCTAATGTAGGGAAGGAGAAATGATGACTTGGCCTATTCCCTCCCCTAGTCACGCTATAGCTGTGAGCACATGCTGTCTAAAAGATATGTCTTTTAGTTGTTTCCTCAAAAGACTATGAATATTTTGTGTCTGTTAGCATTTGTTTATCTGGGGGGGCACATAAATATCTGTCTCATACCTGATTTATATCGTATGTTGAGTTTCTTTTTATTTGAAAGAGAAACTTAGTGTGATCCAAAATCTAGGTTATAAGTAGTTTTTCCCCAAGGCACTGACTGAGATGGGTATGAAGTATAACAAGCGCAAAAGTATGAGAAAAATGAACCTAATGCTTATCATTAGTAAAGCTTCACCAGAACTAAAAGTGGTACAGACTATTGTGTGAATTAAGACCGGGGGGGAGCTTTAGGGTGAGGGCCACTTGGGTCCAGCAATGGTAGTTAATGTTAGACTGCACCAACTAAAGAAAGTTATCATATACTGATTTTAGACTGAATCCATATAATGGATTATGTTGAGCTGTTTTTGATTATTCTGAGAGACAGAGTGATGGATGGATTAAGGAATGGATGAAGGGAAATAAGAAAGATTCAAGAAATTTAGCATTTATTGGCACCCGTTATACATTAGATGCTGGAGGTACAAAGTTTTTGGAGGAGAAGGTACTAAGCGTTGGATCAGAAAAGGACTTATCTAAAGGTGATGAAATTAGTTGGGTTTTAAAACTTGATGTGATGGAATCTTTGGATGGTTTTGAAGGAAACTAAGAATTATAAGAGTTAGAAATGAGGAGGAAATATGTCTCAGAAGAGGAAATAGCCAGTGCAAAGATATAGAGATTGAAGATGAAATATCACATACAAGAAACAGAAAGAAGGGCAGTTTTGATGGATGAGGAGTAACAGAATGTTTAGTAAAGGTGACTAGGGTCTGAAAGAAATGTTGCAGCCAAGTTATAAAGAATTGTAAATTTCAAAGGTGATCCTAGTGGTAATAAGGAGCCCTTGGAATTTGCTGAGTTGAACAGAGACATAATCAGAATTAAACTTGAAGAGAATCACTGATAATTATGAGGAGGATATATTGGAGTAGATGGAAGGAAAGAAGGAAAGAAGTAAGAGAAGAGGAAGAAAAAAGTGAAGAACAGAGAAGGAAGAAAGGGAGGATGGAGAAATTAAAAGGAAAACAAGGGGAGAAAAAAGGTAAGAAGACATGCAGCTGATGAAACTATGTGCTATTCTACTGCATTCCATAGCTGTCAATAAAAATTACATAATCAATTCATCATTGCTCTTAAAAGAAGAGCAAAGACTTGATCTTTGGAAATGAGACAACTAAATCAAAATATACTTTTAAAAAACTCTATTTACTCAACTTAAAAAGATATCCCACTGTCTTTCCCTGTGGCTGGTAACAGTGCTCCAAATCACACAGAGAGTATCCCCAGTGCATGAGAAGGGCCAAATCATGGATTTTTAATGTTTGCTGCTTTTCCCATGTTGATCTTTGAATTGTCTCCTTAAAAAATTTATTAAACAGCTCTTTAAAATTTAAAGTATTCTTGACAGGTCTGCTAATCTAATCATACCATGGCTTCCTGAGCTATAAGACTTTTCCATTGTATCTTTCTCATCTTGCCAGAAAAACTGGTCAATGCCCACATTTGATTTAATGAATCACATATAATTCCTAATGAGTCCTATACTACGCCATGTATCCAAGGATAATAACTGCCTTGCTGACTTCATTCATCTTCCCATTTCTATCTAATCCAATTAAATCTAATATTTGGTAAATGCCTGAGAAATACAAAATAGTTTGCTAGGAACTAGGGAAAGCAAAGGTAAAAAAAATTGCATTATCCATATTTGTCAATGGGTCAGATCTCCCCACTAAACCATAAAATATAAAAAGGCAAGGACTATTATCTAGTCTACTCTGCCTCTTGCACAACTTTGAGCATACATGAATAGAATTCAATATCTAAGATATGAGAGGTACTATTAAGCATTGTAGGGAATGTACATGCACATGCAAATACACACAAGAAATATTAAATATAGCCTTTGTCTTCAAGGGGCTTTCGGTTGTGCACTTAAGGTAAGAACACTGAATCCAGAATTCAGAGACCTGGGTTCTACTGCCAAGTTAGCTATTAATTGTGATTTTTATCTTAACTATGAGGAGCAAATTTTCCTCATCTGCCAAATGAGAGTTTTGTCCTAGTACTTCATATAGATTCCTACTGACTCTAATATTTTATAGTTCTACATAAATGGGAAGATAGGATATTTACATATTAAAATACACACGAACACTAAAAATATAAAGCAGTTTGTGATAAGTGGTATAATCAATATATTTTGTGAGTTTAAAGGAAGAGATAGGAATAAGATGTTACTCAAACAAAGCCCTTATATTTCATGAGAGTCTTCCTAATTACATTCCCTTGTCTTTATTTTTCTGTTCAGAAGGTTGTGAAGAGTCACAGATTGTCACTAAAGCAGCATGGTCAAGAAAATTTATATCAACATTTCCTGGCATTTAAAAGCTCTAACAGATGGCCCAGCCGATCTGCATGTGCATTCATGTGTACTGACATATACGCATAGGAAATCAACTTTATGAATTAATATACCTATAGGTGGCCTACAAGTGTTGTACCAATTACTTAGCTTCCCATCTTCTTAATAACCTAAGCATATGTTTGCATGCAGAGCTCTTTTGTTTATTTGAAGTGACAGCAGCTTTTTCAAAGAGGTTAAAATAAAGGTCTGGCAAGTTTGTGGCACTAAAAATTCTAAATTACTTTGGCAAAGAGTACCAACATACCCTGCTTTTGTTCTGTTGGGTTTTTTTTTCTTCCTCCCCAAGCATCCCCATAAAAAAGTCTGCATTCTCCTGGCTGATTGTTCTCCTAAAGAAAGAGCTCCCTTCCCCAAAACCTGTTTGACATTTGTGCTCATATCTGTTCATCTCCCTAAAGGAGCGAGCTCTGTTTGCAGGCATCTCGTTCCAATAGCGTCAGGATGGGATGTGGAAGGAATTTAGAATGAAGAAAATTGATCTGATCTAATTTGATGTAACATAAGCCGAGTGGTTTATCATAAACAAATTCTCTCAACTGTGGGTTGTTGTTGCCCACCAAAAGAAGCCTGATACGAATGATTACACAAATGGGGCAATGTACAAGTCTTACAGACATAGACTCCACAATATTAATTCTTGCTATTTATTAAGCTGAAGAATAGCTGGAATTTTTCTTACATTTTAAGGTTTACAAGGGGCTTTATATACATTATCTAACTCACAACAACTAGGAATTATTTATTAATCCCCTATTATTTTTTCTATTATACAGATGAGGAAAAACTAGGCTAGATGTAGTAACTTGCCCAGGGTCAAAAAACTAGTAATTGTTAGAGGTCAGACTTGAATTGAGGTCTTCCTGACTCCAAGCCCAAGGTTTTATACTTTATGCTACCTAGACCTCTTTGGTCTGTTTCCTCTTGTGTTTTTCAACCTCATCTAGTTATCCTAAGGTCACAAAGCTAATGTAAAATGCAGGATTTGAACTGAGCTCTTTCTGAGGCAGGTAAGTGGTATACTAGATGAAGTTCTAGTCTTAGAAGCAGGAATATTTGAGTTTAAATCAAGCCTCAGGCATGGGTTGCATGACCCTGGGCAAGTCATTTAGCCTCTTTAGCTTTGCTTACCTCATTTATAAAGTAGGAATAATAATAGTACCTTTCTGTGAGGATAGAATAAAATAAAGTTTGTGAAGCACTTTATAAAACTTAAAGTGCCATGTAATTGCTAGCTATTATTATTCTCAACTCAAAGTCTAATACTATCCACTGAGTCATATAGCTGCTCCATTTGAGCCCAAGAAATACCAAATTGGGGCCATTAGAAATGCTGAAGAAACTGCCCTAAGGTACTCCACCAATCCTAGCAGGAAATATCCTTCAATGCCCAGCCACTTCCATGGAAATGAAGAAGACAAGAAGCAAAAGTGGTGCCCGCAGTAGCTCTATGATAGTCCCAAAATACAAGAGCACATCCCTTAATCAAAGAAGGAAAAGAATGCTCCCAGGAGCCTTCAAAATCATTCTAAGCACCATTTTTGTCTGGCTTATCTGTCAATCAGTATTTTTTTTTAATTTTTTTTAAACCCTTGTACTTCGGTGTATTGTCTCATAGGTGGAAGATTCAATCAGTATTTTTAACAATCCACATTGTTCAGTCATTTTTTTTCAGTCATGTCTAACCTTTAGAGACCCTTTTTGGGGTTTTCTTGTCAATGATACAGGAATAGTTTTCCATTTCCTTCTCCAGCTCATTTTGCAAATAAGGAAACTAAGGCCAAAAGAGTTAAGTGACTTGCCCATGGCTATATAGCTTGTAAGAGTCTGAGGCCAGACTTGAACTGAGGAAGATGAGTCTTCCTTACTCCAGACTGGTACTCTAGCCATTACATCACCTAACTGCCTCAAGGAACTTACAAGGTATATTAATTAATGAAAATTGTCACTAGTTCTCTGATAATACATAGGTCATCCATAGAAATTACCAGAGCAAGTCATATTTTTTGGTGAATGAAATGACCATTTCCATGGGGTGGTTTGTAACTCTCACTTGCCTAACTATATTCCTGTCTTTTTATGATTCTGTCCTCCACATTAAATCCCTATAATTAGACTCAATCCCTTTGGTTAGAAAGTAAAATATGTGGTATTGTCTATGTACCATCATTAATTGAATGGAATTTATTATTCATCACTTGTGCCATACAGATATCTTTTAGCTTATCTTTCTTCCCTGTAGCTCACCTTGCTCCCTCAGTCACTATTAACTTTTTCCAATATACACCTCTACCTAAAAATATAACTGATTCTCAAGAATGCCTACTAAAATGCAAATTTCTAAAAGTATTAATGCCTCAATCATTTACATAGGATTTTACAACTGGAAGGTTGTAATCAAGATCATCCTACCACTATCATCATTTTCCAGATGAGAAAACTGAGGTGCAAAGATGCCACACCAACTGTAGATACTGGAATCAGGATATGCATCCATGAATCACTTCTAAGCATGAGTCACAAAATTTTCCATATCTTTTTTCTAATCCTATTCTTTATTAGAGTCTCCTGGAGTGGTGAAGGTTGACAATAATTATACCTTCACTTGGAAATGGAAAAATAGACCCCTCAGAATATCAGATTTATGAAACCTCTCCATCTTATGGCAAAGAGAAATCCTTCTCTGGAAATTAATTTTTTTAAATTTTAATAACAATTAATAGGAAAGACGAATGCCCCTGTGGCCATCACCATCTTCCTGGATCGCTGCAGGACCCACCAGGGGGCGGTAGCACCCACTTTGGGAAACACTGCTTTAGAAGAACACCAAACCTTGGAGCCTAGCAGAAAGTTACACCTAAGGAGAACTTCGTGAGCACTCAAGAAAAGGATTAAAAAATTTCCAGATCTAGAATTCAGAAAATTCTCCTTGATCACATGACTTCTTTAGACACTTCATTCCCATTTTCCTTTCAATTTGAACCCATTCTCCCAAGGACAGCTGTGTATGCAAAGGGAAAGAATGACCTCAGGTTGGAGAATTGTTTTATAACTTTGATTCTTGTTAGATATTCTCAGAAATACACTTTTGTAAATGTTAATTAATGTCTCTGGTTGATGAATAATTGGGGAGTATGCTGAATGGGGGCCCAAGAATGATAGTACTAGAATACCCAGAGACACTCAAGGTTATCCTTAGGATCCTGAAGGGAGAAGTAGAAAGCTTCACTCTGGAAATTGAAGACACCTTAGAATGGGTGCTACAAAGATAATGTTTTCCTCAACTAAATTAAAAGGTTTTATTTTTTTAATCAATGAATAATTGGCAGGATGAAATCATATATTCTTTTCACTTTTCAGGCATTGTGTGACTATAAAGATGTAGCCTGATATAGAATACATTTTGCAAAGACCTTCCTGTTCTCATCTCAGACCTTCTTCACAGATATCTTCAAAACATATTAATATTTGGTATCCTTACATAAGAAGATCTTCCTACAAAAATCTTGAGAATTATTTCCTTGATTCTCTCAAAATATCACCTCTAGCATTGACTTCAACTATGTATACATGATTAGGTCCAAATATTTACATTCTAAACCAGTATCGCTTTTGAGTGTTATTTCATATGATTTGTCAAAGATATCAAGTGTTTACTGAATAAAATAGTACAAATTACTGTTTGATCTCCTTGTGGTATTATGTCAGTTAAACTTCCTTATAAAATGATGGTGGTTTCTATGAATATCTGCTCTCTTATCCATTTCTAATTTTTAAGTGTCAATAACTTACTTAAAAAGGTCAAATGGGGTTGTGTTTAATTTCATAACAGAAAGTCTTCCCAATTTTATTTGTATTTGATATGGATATTGCTCTTTGAGGCTAATAAGTTGACACTCCAAATATATACCAACAGCTGATTTAGAAACAATTCTCACATTGGTAATTAATCATTTTCTATCCAAAAATCTACTCTTAGAAAATAACGCTAAGCATAATTAAGGTTTATAAAGATTTTTAAAAGTTAGACAAGTACTTCACTTGTGTTATTTATTTTGAACCTCACAACAACACTTGTGAGGTAAGTATTTTTATTTCCATCTTATTTTTGCAAATAAAGAAACAGAAAGGGAGAAGGGACTTGTCCAGGGTCACACACCCATTACATGTAAAATTCAGGATTTGAATTCATCTTCCTGTCTCTAAGTACAGCTCTCTATGTACTATACCATCTAAAGATTTTAATGATAGTTATGATGGTGATGATAAATAATAATATCCAGAAGGTATATAACACAGTTTTGCAAGGAACTTTATATAATCTGATTTGATTCTCACAAAAATCCTGTGTGGTAGGAACTATTATTTTCCCATTTTACAAATGAAAAATGTTGGACTAAGAGATGTTAAGTAAATTGAACAGTGTCACGCAGCTGGTAAATATCTGGAATTGCAATCAAACTTAGGTCTTCATGACATAAAGTCTACTGCTTTATCTACTACACAACCTTATGATCTTAGTCCCTAAGCATTCTTGCCAAAAGTCATCTATTTTCAGGGAGATAGTGTAGAACAAGGTAAAATATAAAATGCTTGTTTAATAGACCCACAGACTTCTTTACATTCTGATATGGGTTTCAGCTTTGTTGGATAACATAACAGGCTTTTTAATTTCTTGCTTTTTCTTTAACTATTTTGTCAGTGTACATTTATAAGAACTTTTAGTATTAAGCCTTTCTTTTGTGAGGAAGAAATAAATATCTTCCCCATACCTGATTCTGATTGTACATCAAATATTATTCTACTAACTACTTTGGGGAGATCTTTGACATGACAGAACCCCTAGTTATATATATAATTTTTTTCAGGACACCATGATGGAGGTATGACAAGTCTTAGAGTGTAAGGAAAATAGCCTGATCCTTCTTTTAGGTTGTTTAGCACCCCTAGAGCTTAATCTAATCCATTGGTGGGTTCATAGCAGATAAATTTATTAGAACTTGTGTCAAACTCAAATAGAAACAGAAATAAGGTACCTGCAGGTATACAAAAGGATAACCACAGGCCATACATTGATTTAAAAAAAACATATAATTGCATTACCTAAACATTATTGCATTTTCATTTTTTGTTATTAAATATTTTCTAGTTATATTTTAATCTGGTTCAGGCAGCACTTAGGAGTGTTGAGGGCTGTGGACCAGCCATATGTTTAACATTTCTGCCTTAGTAATAAGGGAAAAGTCACAGTGTTCCAGTCTCTTGTTTGAAGCATGTTTGGAAGTTGTCACAAAGTGTCTCAGGTGGGGGAAGGATGAGCATAAGTTGGGATTATTTGGCAACATTCAAAAAAAATTTTTAGTGCTTACTATGTGCAGAGTACTACATTATATGTTCCCTTGGGAACTACGATGTTTAAATAAGGCATCACTCTTGTGTTTATGGAGCTTAGAGCCTGGCAAATGGAAAGGAGATATACTGCACATGCAAATAAACATGCTATGTAATATTAATGATCAGTGTAATAGAGGGTGAAATAAAAATGCTATGTGAAGTTCTAGGGAGAAGGTCAATCTTGACTAGACAACATTAATATATTTTATTAGTTTTAACAAAATTAGTAACCAGATAATCCAATGGAACACTAAATTTCAGGTAGTAGCTAGGTCAAAACCAAATGCTACACCACAAAGATGCGTGAAAGGGATGGGCCATTAGCAAAAATCAGAGAAACAGTAGCTGGTTAGAAGTGTAGGAAGTTTGATTATGAGAAAAAATAGTTGCTTAAGGACATCAAATGACTTCTTTTGATAATGGGGCACAACACTCTTCCATTTAATAGCTTGATGGGTCCTGGGAATTAAAACTCACTTATCTCTATCACTTATCCCCACAGCTGGGACCTTTTTGTTCTTTTTTTACTTATTGGCATGCTTTCCAAAAATGTTCTGAGAAAGAGAGAAAATCATATTGTAAATATTAGATGTAGTATAATTATTGCACAATAGAAAATTTAATGTACACAATATAAACAGAAATCTAGTTCAATGAAATATGATTCAAAAATATCCAGTAAGTTTTCATCCTCATATTATTTATTCCCCAAAAGAAAAAAATCTGTTATTATTTTCCCTATGAGTTTTCCTTTCATTTATACTCTATATGTATTTTATTGCTTATTTATTTGCATTTTATTTCCTCCATTAGAATATGAGTTCCTTACAGACAGGGACTGTTTTTTGCCTTCCTTTGAATCCCCAGAGCTCTTAGCATGATGGCTGGCACATAGTAAGTACTTAGCAAAATGCTTGTTGATTGACTGGATTGCAATTCTGTCAAGGATGACAGTGCATATGGGAAAGGAAAAGTGCTTATGAACAGAGAAACAATTTGAAGCATTGAAATGAATGCTAGATGGGAGGGGGGAAAAGCATTTGGGTTCAAATTCAATCTTTTCTTGGTGTTGTTTGTGATCTTAGACTGCTCTGGTCCTCAGTTTCTTTATTTGTAAAATAAGATGGTTGGATTGGGGATTTCAAAAGCCGCCACAAAAAAGACTCACTTGATTTCTCTTCCTTCCACCAACCCTCATCATGGATGATTGCTAGTACTCTGTCCCAAAAACCTTATCTTGGCAACATTTTGTGCTTAATTTTCTATGTACCTATTATTCCTCTCCTGCAATAGAATATAAGCTCCTTGAGTACAGAGAATGTTTTGATTTTGTTATTGTATACCCAGAAAAAGGTTGAGTATGTAGTAGACATATAATAACTGCTTGCATAATTTAAGTGCATTAAGTTACAACTCTGATCCTATTACCCAGAGAAGAGTTATGAAATATATCATATCAGGGGGCAGCTAGGGGATTCAGCAGTTAGAGCCAGGTCGAGAGATGGGAGATTATGGGTTCAAACCTGACCTCAAACACTTCCTCACTATGTGACCCCCTGGGAAAATCATTTAACCCCAGTTGCTTAGCCCTTACCACGCTTTCTGCATTGGGACCAGTTCTTAGGATTGACTCTAAGACAGAAAGTAAGGTGTTAAAAAAAAAAAAAGAAAAGAAAAATAGATACTGTCTGACACGATTGATGTGTTAGCATCACTGGACTGCTTTTATTCTTCATTTTAAATCTTTGTTGAAAGAATTGGCATTCTGTATAAAGGAATTTAAAAAGATATATTGAGAAATTAATGTGATAAAAAAATAAAAGTCGTCACAAAGTATGGTGACATATCTCTATAATTCATACCATTGGGGAGACTGGATCATTTGACTTCAGGAATTCTGAGATTCAGTAGAGAGAGCTAAAGCCATTTGGGTGTCAGCACTTACTCCAGCACCAATATGGTCAGTCCCCAGAAGCAAGGAACCCACAAGCTGTCTAAGGAGGGGGAAATTGGTCCAGATCAGAAACAGAGCAGGTCAAAAGGTTCATGGGATTAGCAGTGGGACCAGAGCTGTGAGTGGTCATTACACTTCCATCCATGGCAAGATAGGGAAAACTAGTATTTTTTTACGTATCAATAAAAACTAAATACTTTTAAAAAAGATAAAAAACAAAACATACAATCAGTCTCTACTGCTTCTTGGAATTTGCCCCATTATCTCTTGGAAGTTTCCTCTAGGTGGACATTGAATCTCCCTTGTCTAAAGAAGTGTGGTGGATGAGAAACCAGAAAGTCTTATTTAACCTATAACGATGAAATGCTAAACAGTCTTTGTGAGTAGGAACTAAATCTAAGATCGAAACATTAAAGTTATACTTCACTACTCTGTTTTCTTTCATTTCATTTAAAATCCTATCACACAAGGGAAAGAGTTAGAAAAGTTCCCTGTTAAAGTACAGCGTAATTGCCTCTGGGAAGGTTCCCTGATTTCCTCCACACTTTCAGTAGCAATTCAATAAATTTTCTGATTCTGTAAAGCAAGAGAATATTGTAGAATTTCCTTCTAGTCAATAATGAGGATTCACTGGGGATTCACCAAATTCATAGACCTCACAGCTTTTGAGCAACTCTAGGATTTTCTTCTTAAATATATTTTCCAGGACTTGAATCTTGATCCAAAATACGATATTTTAATTAGTTACAGATATTCATATTTTTCCTGATTTCCAATTATTTTGTTTAATCTATTTTCAGTTGTATCCAACTCTTTGTGATACCCTTTAGGGTTTTCTTGGCAGAATGGTTCTCCAGCTCATTTTATAGTTGAGGAAACTGAGGCAAATAAGGTTAAGTGAATTGCTGAGGGTCACAGAGCTATTAAGGGTCTAAAGCCAGATTTGAACTCAGGCATATTTCTTCCTCACTCCAGGTCTATCACTCTATCTACTGCAGCAACTAGCTGTCCAGTGTTTTCACTATATCTTAATTGAAATGGGAATGAAATTTTATTTCTCAGGCTTTCAAAAAGCCTAGAGTATCCAGTTTGTTTCCAAACTCATTTCCTTGGGACAGGAAGGGCCTTTTATGAACTCAGTGGGGAAAAAAAAAGTTCATAGTTGAGTTCAAGAGCTCAATGATCACTTTTCCTACATTAAGAGAACTACAAGTATGAGCTGGCCTAGAAACATCCACACTCAGAGCCTTTCCACAGTGCCAGGACTGCGAAACACTTATCTAAATAACAGAAAAACAATGCAAGCTTTAGATATGGCTTGCTCCCAGGAGATTACTTTGCTTAAACCAACTATGTCAAGTTATTATTTTGCCAAGTCATCTAGTTCATGTTTTTAAAAGTCTGTGATACTTGATTTTCAAGACACACAAAAAAGTAAAACAAATCTTTCCATTTTAAATAGAGTAGTTTAGCTTTAATTCAGGGAGTAAAATGCAGAATCAAATATTTGCTCTTCATCTTAATCATGTCTTGAACATTTCTGGACAGGAAGCTTACTTTATTCCCTTTCCTGAAAAGTGTAATTTGAAATGACAATGACGACTTAGGAGCTATCTAGACAAGGAAATGTATCTTCTTGCATGTATAACGTGTCATTTTCCTTATAATTATTTTTAATTATTGATAGATCGAACACTTTTTACCTTTCCTAGCTACTTCAATCAGTACAATATAACCAACAAATTTTGATCCAGCAGCCAACCTTTGTTTGAAGATAATTAGTAAAACAGAATCCATTCAGTCATTATGTTGAATAGTTTCAGTTGTCAGGAAATTTTGTTTTGTTTCTTAATTCTTTGACCTATAAAATTTTATTGTCTTCCCTATAAATATATAAAAGGAAATTAGGCCAGTTTTATCTCAAATGATAGAAATCAAGTTTTAAAAGTGAATAGTATTATTCTATAATCATAAAATGATAGAATCTTATTTAGAAGGAACCTCTGGTTCAACAAATACTTAAAACAAGATGCTACCTTAAAAATATTCCTGAAAATGGTCACCTAGCTTCCATATGAGTATTTCTAAAGGTGAAGAAACCAGTTTATGTACAAATACCCCATTAAACTTTTAGACAGCTTTAATTATCAGAAATTACTCCTCATATCTAGCAAAAGTATATTTCTACAGTTCCTACTCTTTCATCCTAGTTATGATCTCTAGAACTAAGTTTCTCCTATCACCAACCCCCACCAATAAGAATGTGACTCCTCAGACCCAGTACTCTATCCTCTTTATCACCTAGATGTTCTTCTCTTCCACATGACAGCAGATCAAATAAGGACTAAAATTTCTTTACCTCTAATTTTCTCAACTAATCTTCACATGCTGTATCCCATCACCAGCCAATCACTCCTTTTTTGAGGTTTATTCCATACATCTACATCACCCTGTCCATATTTTGTTACAGCTATCTACTAGAATGCAAATCTTTCTTCCTATTGCCTCAAGAACTACAATATTTGACTATCTTCCCTTCCATGTCAACCACCACATTATCTACTGTGAACTCAACATTAATAATTATGCATTTCACCAAAATGGTTACATTTTAGACCACAATGTCAACCTTTCTAATCTGGACCCGTTAATCCTCTCTCAATAAAATCTCTCATTCGTTCATGTCTCTTCCTCTCAAATCTTTTCTTTGTCTTCATTAATATATCTAGTCCCTTTTTCCTCCTTGCTCTGTCAGTTTAACAATTCTATTCTGGCCTCACATTCCTCACTTTATATTCACAAACATATAGTTGTTCAGTTCAACTATATACTCTTATATCCTCATATTTTCACATTCTTGACCTGCCACTATTCATACCTTTCTAACCATCAAACCTAGGACATCACCACCATTCTACCTTCTCTATTCCAGTTTCCAGACTGGAGAGAGAGAGGGGAAGAAAGAGAAGGAGAGAGAGAGGGGGAGAGAGAGGGGGGGAGAGAGAGAAGGGAAGAGAGAGAGAGAGAGAGAGAGAGAGAGAGAGAGAGAGAGTTTCATCTAATCGGTTTCTAGTTCTTTGAACTACAAAAAGTCCTAACATGAATAATAATAATAATGGGGCATGTGGGAAATTATTCAAAATTTGCTTTTAGTTGATAACTACTATGTTGTTTTTTGTCTTTTCCCTCTCATCTTCATCTTCTGTAGTTTTTAGCACCTTTGCCACTGTTTCCTCTTGGACAATCACTACTCAGTTTCTATGGCATTGTTTTATCCCAGTGATGGGCAAATTTTTTAGAGGGGGCCAAAGGAAAGGAAATGCTCATCTGTCAGTCTGTTTCTAAGGCAACTCTTTTGAAGTTTCATTGTATTGTATCCTACTAATTGTATTTGTCAGATTAGGAATAATGTCAAGTGGCTGGATAGAACATTTCAGGGGGCCGCATCTGGCCTGCGGACTTTAGTTTGCCCATCACTGCTCTATCCTATCTGTTGTTCTCTTCCTATGTGGCTAATCACTTTCAATCTTCTTTTCTAAATCATAATCCATTTCTTGCCTCCTAATTGTGGATATTTCTCAAAATTGTCTTGCACCATTTTTTTCTTCTTTCTATATTTTAATTTAATTATACTTTAATTCTATATTTTAATTCTCTTTCTAGCTCTAGTCTCTAACTTTTTCTATCTTTATATCTCTCTTTCTGTCTCTATCATTATCTCTATCTAATTTCTGTCTCTTTCTCATCAAATTCACTCTCAGAAGTTCAGGTATTATGTCTATGAAGATTACTTCAAAATCCGTACTTCTAGATCTAATCTCTCTGATGGCTTAATCCGGTATCTCCACATGTCATCTGGAAATATCTACATACAAACATCTAGAATTCAATTGTCTAAACCATAACTATCAACTTCCTTCCAATACCTGATCCCATCTATGCAAACAGCCTTTTCTAAACCCTTTTAATTAAGTACCTTTTCTCTATACTTTATTTTCCTATTTGTCTTGTATATAGATTGTTCCTACTTTATTTATTTACATATTGCCTCCACCATGAGACGGTTAGCTTGTTGAGGGCAGAAATATCATTTATCTCCTTTTTTATCACTAATGTTTAGCATAATTACTAGTACATAGTAGATGCTTAATAAATATTGATTTATTGATTTGATTTATTGCCCACACTGATTTCCATAATCAATTACTGCCAACCTTATAGGATCATAGATTTTGATCTGAGAGGCATCTCAGGGTCCCTCTAGTGTAGTGATGGTGAACCTTTTAGAGTCTAGGTCCCCAAACTGCACCCTCATATGCACATGAACCACCTCCTTAGCCCAGAAAGGGGAGAGAGGAAGCACTCCCATTGCATTGCTAGGATGAGGGACAGGAGATGTGAGAAATATGCTCAGGCATGGTAGAGAGGAGGAGGGGAGCAGTCCCTTCTGGCACACATGCCATAGGTACACCAACACAGATCTAGTGTGACCCCTCATTTTATAGCATTTTCTCTATAATGCTAAGCTAAAGCATTGTTTCTATTGTATATACTGGCATTATGGGGAAAAGGCTGAGCCCAGAAGCCAGAAACTCAGTTTCAAATTTCACCTCAGACACTTAGTATAAGCAAGTCACTTAACCTCAGTAAGCTTCAGTTTTCTCATTTGTGAAAAAGGAATAAATAGTACTGACACTATCAATCACATCACCAAATTCTTTCAAAAGCAACTTGTAAGCCTTAAACCAGAAGGATTGGAAATGAATACCTCAAAGGACCAAACAAATTTTTCTGTCACTTGATATATCTAGTCTATCTAGTTTAAGGTATTATAAAATTATGCCTTCTTGGTCTTTTAAACAGGCAGCTTTGCTAACTTGTCTCTGGTTTCCCTCATTCTTATCCCTGTAAACAGGGAGATCCTAAACTAGAATAAGAGTTTATTTAGAGATGTTCTCAGTTTCTTAGTCCACATTTAGATATAAGCCACCCCTCTGACTATATTTATCAGCAGGGATCCAGAGCTTGCTGCTGGGAGCATGACCACTGTGTTCAACTGCACCTGCATTATCACGAATTCAAAAGTGGCACAGCAGTTGGTCACATCTTTGAATAGGAAGTACAATTATTAATTCCTTATGTATTTAAAGTATGTAGATAGTGGTGCCCACTCACCCAAGATGAATGTCATCAGTTCACTCCTCCTTCCACCCTTTCTCAGCCCCCACACAGCTGCAGGAATTCTGAGAAAGGGAAAGCACAGCTGGTCTAGAGTAACTCCCCATTCAAAGCCCCTACTGTAGCTTTTCTTCCCTCCTTTCTGTCTTAGTAAAGCATGGCTGTGGGCATTAGAGGCTGTCAGTAAATGGGTTTATCTTTGTATTTAGATCAACCATGTAAATAAGCACTAGCAAAAACAGTCCATTAAATGGCACCTCAACTTTAAAAATGACACTCTTATTCCAAAGAATCATTATGAATTAAGACCTCTTATGACAAGACAACTTTCATAAAGCTAATTAAAAACAACAGCTAGAAATAAAACAAGGCATCATCTCACACATTAAGTAGATGAGGCTTTGCTTCTTTTTTGTGCATATGAAAAAACTGTCACACCCAGAGGGCTATAGAAGCCAAGCAATTGCTTTGGACAGGGAAAGTGAATTAGTGTTCTGAAATTAGAACACCAAGGAGAAAATTTCAGGTCTTTGAAATAACTGCTCAAACTAAAGCAGATCCAGTCTTAAAAATGTTTTTCAGCCTTAAGGAATTCAAGATGTTTTCATAAATCTTTTTCATCTCAGCCTTGTACTTAATTGTTCATAAAAATGGATGATGAGTGATCTAATGTCAGTCACTAAGCAATTACTCTCAAACTCATCTTTCAGTTGGGATACACTTTTCCTTATTTGTGAGAAAAATATCTCTCCTAGAATTTGTATCTTCTGTACCCAGTCTAGAATAGGTTACATCAGACTTCATAACTATCATTCTTTAAGAGGAAAAAAAATTCCACCTCTTATCATTTTACTTTCCAAAAGGGAACCCTATACTCTGTCAACACAGAATAAGGGTTTTCTTGTATTTTTAAGTAGTTTGAAAAACTCTCTTCTTCTCCTAATTTATTGTGTTTTACTGTCAATGGCCTATGTGAGTATGATCTCATGATACCTGAAAGAATACTTTATGATCGGGGCAGCTGGGTAGCTCAGTGGAGTGAGAGTCAGGCCTAGAGACAGGTGGTCCTAGGTTCAAACCTGGCCTCAGCCACTTCCCAGCTGTGTGACCCTGGGCAAGTCACTTGACCCCCATTGCCCACCCTTACCAATCTTCCACCTATGAGACAATACACCGAAGTACAAGGATTTAAAAAAAAAGAATACTTTATGATCAATGATCATTTTTTTAACTGACATGACATCAAGGTATATAAGTATAAACTCCTCAAGAAAAGATAATAGTGTTCTACAATCAGATTAACAGTACAGTGTATTTTGCACAAATATACAGCACATTTATGGACCTAGGATGGATAAAGGAGGTTTCATGAATCTCCCAATTCAACAGATCAACTTATGTCACTGGATTATTTTGATAGAGATTTCCTGATGCTGATTGTTTATATTGAATCATGGGCTGTCAGCAGATTCAAAGCTCAATCTTATTTCCTGTCCAGTACTCTTGCCACTATGGTATACCACATAGATTTGTAACAAATGGTAATAATTACATAGCCAATTTTATATATATATATATATATAAAGATATATAGATATAGATATAAATATATAGATATATATGTGTGTGTGTGTGTCTTTGTAAACTTCTGGTAGTTTATATTATCTCAATGAATCTTAACAAAATCCCAAAGGCAAGTATTCAAAATAGTATTATACTCATTTTACAGATGAGCAAACAGAGGATGAGAAAGTTTCTAAGTCTTGCACAAGTTCAAACAGTTAAATAGGAAAAACTGGGGTATGAACTAAGGTTGTCTGATTTCAAGTCCCATTCATTTTCTGTTTTTTTAATTTAAATATTTTATTTTTTTAGAAAAATTTTCCATGGTTACATGATTCTGGTTTTTACTTTCCCCTTCACCACCACCCCCATATTCAATGCACATTTCCACTGGTTTTAACATGTGTGATCAATCAAGACTTATTAACATATTATTGATAGTTGCATTGGTGTGGTCGTTTCGGGTCTACATCCCCAACTATGTCTGTATCAACCCATGTGTTCAAGGGATTGTTTTTCTTCTGTGTTTCCACTCCTGCAGTTCTTCCTCTGAATGTGGGTAGTGTTCTTTACCATAAGTCCCTGAGAATTGTCCTGGGGTCATTGCATTGCTGCTAGTACAGAAGCCCATTACATTCAATTTTACCACAGTGTATCAGTCTCTGTGGACAATGTTTTTCTGGCTCTGCTTTTTTCACTCTGCATCAATTCCTAGAGTTCTTTCCAGTTCACATGGAATTCCTCCAGTTTATTATTCCTTTGAGCACAATAGTATTCCATCACCAGCATATACCACAATTTGTTCAGCCACTCCCTAATTGAAGGGCATACCTTCATTTTCCAGTTTTTTTCAACCACAAAGAGTACGGCTATAAATATTTCCATACAAATCTGTTTATCTATGATCTCTTTGGGTTACAAAACCAACAATGCTATAGCTGGATCGAAGGGTAGGTAGACCTTTAGAGCTCTTTAGGCATAGTTCCAAATTGCCATCCAGAATGGTTGGATCAGTTCACAACTCCAACAGCAACACATTAATGTCCCAATTTTGCCACATCCCCTCCAACATTCATTACTCTCCCCTTCTTTCATTTTAGCCAATCTGCTAGGCGTGAGGTGGTACCTCAGAGTTGTTTTGATTTGCATTTCTCTAATTATTAGAGATTTAGAATACTTTCTCATGTGCTTATTGATACTTTTGATTTCTTTACCTGAAAATTGCCTATTCATGCCCCTTGCCCATTTATCAAATGAGGAATGGCTTGATTTTTTTATACAATTGGTTTAGCTCCTTGTATATTTGAGTAATTCGACCTCTGTCAGAGTTTTTTGTTATAAAGATTTCTTCCCAGTTTGTTGTTTAACTTCTGATTTTGGTTGCATTGTTTTTGTTTGTACAAAACCTTTTTAGTTTGATATAATCAAAATTATTTCTTTTACATTTTGTAATTTTTTCTAACTCTTGCTTGGTTTTAAAATTTTCCCTTTCCCATATATCTGACAGGTATAATATTCTATCTTCAGCAAATTTTCTTATAGTTTCCTTCTTTATATTCAAGTCATTCACCCATTCTGAATTTATCTTGGTGTAGGGTGTGAGATGTTGATCTAAACCTAATCTCTCCCATATTGTTTTTCAATTTTCCCAACAATTTTTGTCAAATAGTGGATTTTTATCCCAGAATTTGGGCTCTTTGAGTTTATCATACTCTGTCTTGCTGACGTCACTTACACCAAGTCTATTCCACTGATCCTTCCTTCTCTCTCTTAGCCAATACCATATTGTTTTAATGATCACTGCTTTATAGTATAGTTTAAAATCTGGTACTGTGAGGCCACCTTCCTTCATGTCTTTTTTTTTCATTATTTCCCTTGATATTCTTCATCTTTTGTTCTTCCAAATGAACTTTGTTACAGATTTTTTTCTAATTCAGTAAAAGAAATTTTATTAGATAGGTATGGCATTAAATTGGTAAATTAATTTGGGTAGAATGGTCATTTTTATTGTGTTAGTTTGTCCTACCCATGAGCAATCAATATTTTTTCCAATTATTTAGATCTATTTTTAATTGTTTGGAAAGTGTTTGTAGTTGTGTTCGTATAATTCCTGTGTTTGTTTTGGTAGATAGATTCCTAAGTATTTTATATTGTCTAGGGTGATTTCAAATGGTGTTTCTCTTTCTACCTCTTGCTGCTATGATGTGTTGGAAATCTGTAGAAATGCTCATGATTTATGTGCATTTATTTTGTATCCTACAACTTTGCTAAAGTTGTTGATTATTTCCACAAGCTTTTTAGTTGATTCTCCAGGATTTTTTAAGTAGATCATCATATCATCTGCAAAGATTGATAGTTTAGTCTCCTCACTGCCTACTTTAATATCTTCAATTTATTTTACTTCTCTAATTGCTACTGCTAGTGTTTCTAGTACAATGTTAAATAATAGAGGTGATAGTGGGCATCGCTGTTTCACTCCCGATCTTATTGGGAAGGCTTCTAATTTATCCCCATTGCATATGATGCTTGTTGATGGTTTTAGATATATACTATTTATTATTTTTAGGAAAGGTCCTTCTATTCCTATACTTTCTAGTGTTTTCAATAGGAATGGATGTTGTATTTTTTTTAAACCCTTGTACTTTTCAGTGTATTGTCTCATAGGTGGAAGAGTGGTAAGGGTGGGCAATGGGGGTCAAGTGACTTGCCCAGGGTCACACAGCTAGGAAGTGGCTGAGGCCAGGTTTGAACCTAGGACCTCCTGTCTCTAGGCCTGACTCTCACTCCACTGAGCTACCCAGCTGCCCCCTGGATGTTGTATTTTGTCAAAGGCTTTTTCAGCATCTATTGAAATAATCATGTGAGTTTTGTTTGTTAGATTGTTGATATGGTCAATTATGTGGATGGTTTTCCTAAAGTTGAACCATCCTTGCATTCCTGGTATAAATCCCGTTTCATGGTGGATAATCCTCTTGATCACTTGCTGGAGTCTCTTTGCTAGTATTCTATTAAAGATTTTTGCATCTATGTTCATTAAGGAGATTGGTCTGTAGTTTCCTTCTCTGTTTTTGATCTACTTAGCTTTGGGATCAGTACCATATTTGTATCATAAAGGGAGTTTAGTAGAACTCCTTTTTTGCTTGTTATGTCAAATAATTTGTATAGTATTGAAATTAGTTGTTCTTTGAAGGTTTGATGGAATTCACTTGTGAATCCATTTGGTCCTGGGAATTTTTTCTTAGGGAATTCTTTGATTATTTGTTCAATTTCTTTTTTTGAGATGGGATTATTTAAGTAATCCATTTCTTCTACTGTTAATCTAGGCGATTTATATTTTTGTAAATATTCATCCATATCACCTAGATTGCTATATATATTGCCATATAATTGCTCAAAAATTTTTAATGATTGCTTGTTTTCCTCTTCATTGCAGGTGAGGTGTCCCTTTTCATCTTTGATACTGATGATTTCATTTTCTTCCTTCCTTTTTTTAATTAGATTGACCAGTACTTTGTCAATTTTGTTTGTTTTTTCAAAGGACCAGCTCCTAGTCTTATTTATTAATTCAATAGTTCTTTTACTTTCAATTTTATTGATTAATTTCTCCTTTAATTTTTATAATCACTAATTTGGTCTTTAGCTGGGGATTTTTAATTTGTTCCTTTTCTAGTTTTTTAATTAGCATGCCCAGTTCATTGATCTTTGCCCTCTCTAATTTGTTAATACATGCACTCAAGGATATAAATTCCCCCTGAGTACTGTCTTAGCTGCAATACACAGAGTTTGGTAGGATGTCTCATCATAGTCATTCTCTTCAAAGAAATTATTGATTGTTTCTATGATTTATTCTTTGACTAACTAGTTTTAGAAAATCATATTATTTAATTCCCAATTAGTTTTTGATTTGCCTGTCCATGTGCAATTAATTATTAATTATTAATTTCATTGCATTATGATCTGAGAAGGTTACATTTATTATTTCTGCTCTTTTGCATTTGTTTGCAATGTTTCTATGCCCTATTAGATAGTCAGTCTTTGTGAATGTACCATGTACAGCTGAAAAGAAGGTGTATTCCTTTTTCTCCCTATTTATTTTTCTCCACATATCTATTAAATCTAATTTTTTTAGGATTTCATTCACCTCTCTTATCATTTTCTTATTTATTTTTTTGTTTGACTTATCTAGATCTGAAAGAGGGATATTTAGATCTCCCACAAGTATGGTTTTACTATCTATTTCCTTCTTGAGGTCTCCCAGTTTCTCCTTTAGGAATTTGGATGCTATGCCATTTGGTGAATACCTATTGAGTACTGTTATTTCCTCATTGTCTAATCTGCCTTTTATCAGGATATAATTACCTTCCTTGACTCTTTTCATCATATCTGTTTTTACTCTGGCTTTTTCAGAAATCATGATCGCCACTTCTGCCTTCTTTTTCTCATTCGAAGCCCAAAATATTTTGCTCCAGCCCTTGACCTTAAAGCTATGTATGTCTATCCACCTCATATGTGTTTCTTGTAGACAACATATGGTAGGATTTTGGTTTCTAATCCATTCTGCTATTTGCTTCCGTTTTATGGGTGATTTCATCCCATTCACATTCAGAGTTATAATTATCAGTTGTGTATTCCCCAACATTTTGGAATCCTCTCCTACTTCTACCCCTTCTTATGCTATTTCCTTTTTAACCCAGTGGTTTGTTTTAGACCAGTCTCCCTTATCCCCTCCCTTGATTTACTTCCCTTTCCACCCCCTCCCTTATTATTCCCCTCTTTTTATTTTTAAGACCTAATAAATTTCCTCCCCCCCCCTCTCCTCCACTCCCTTTTTTGACCTCCCCATTCCCCTGCTCCCCTTCATTTATCCCTTCTGACTTTCTCAGTAGGGTTAGATAGAATTTTATATCTCAATGGATATAGCTACTCTTCCCTCTTAGGGTTAATTCTGCTGAGGGTAATGTTTAAATATTACCTCTTAATGCTCTTTTCCTCTCCTTATAATAGTATCCATCCCCTCCTCTTCCCATGCCTTCTTTGTGTGGTATAGAATATTTTACTTTTCTTATTCATTCATGTTTTTCTTGGTGCCATCTACTATTCACCACCCTCTTCCCAACCCTCTCCCCGTCTCATCTTAGACCATTTAGTGCTCCAACCTCTCCTTATGAATTATTCTTCTGATTACTATAATATTGAACAGAGTTTTTGAAGATTACACCTAACATTTCTTCATATAGGAATACGAATAATTTGATCTTATTAAAGGCCTGAAAGAGGCAAATTCAAACATAAGAGTTTTCTTTCTTTCCCCTTTGTTTCTTATTTACCTTTTCATGTTTTTCTTGTTTTTGGTGGTTGAATATCAAACTTTCCATTTAGTCCTGGTCTTTTCTATGCAAATACTTGGATATCTTCTATCTTGTTGAATGCCCATACTTTCCCCTGGAAGTTTTGATGGGTAAGTGATCCTTGGTTGTAGACCCAGTTCTCTTGCATTTCTGAATATCATATTCCAAGTCTTGTGGTCTCTTAGTGTGGAGGCTTCCAGATCCTGTGTGATCCTGATTGGTGTTCCTTGATATCTGAATTGTCTCTTTCTGGTTTCTTTTACTTGGAAGCTCTTTAATTTGGCTATTATATTCCTGGGGGTTGTCTTTTCCAGATTTAGTGTACAGGGTGATCTATGGATTCTTTCAATGTCTGTATTGCCCTCTTGTTGTAGAACTTCAGGAAAGTTTTGCTGAATAATTTCTTTTAGTATGGACTCCAACTTTCTATTAATTTCTGCTTTTTCAGGAAGATCAATGATTCTCAAATTATCTCTTCTAGATCTGTTTTCTTGATCTGTCAATTTCTCAGTGAGGTATTTCATGTTTCCTTCTATTTTATCAGTATTTTGACTTTGCTTTATTTATTCTTGCTGTCTTGAGAGATCATTGGCTTCTATTTGCCCATTTCTGGTCTTTAGAATCTGGTTTTCTGCTATAACCTTTTGATTTTCCTTTTCAATTTGGTCTATCCTGTTTTCTGGCTGTTTGATTTTGCTTATCAATTCTTTGATTTGGGGACATCTTTCTCCAATTGGGAGTTTCTGTCTTTTAACCTGTTAATTTCCTTTCGTACTATTTCCCACTTCTCTTTCCAAATCTCTTCCATATTTCTCATGATCTCAGATTTGAACTCTTCAAAAGCTTGTGACCAATTTTCATTTTTTTGGGAGGTTTGGATATGATTCCTTTTTTGTTCTTCTCTGCTGTTAGCTCTGTTGTCTGGATTTTTTTCTGTGTAAAAGTTATTGAGTGTTAAAGATTTCTTCTTGATCTTTCTCTTTTTTTTGTTCCTGGCTTGCCATTGTTAGCTGGGTGCCCTCTCAGCTTTATCCTCATGCCCAAGGTCTGTCTGTGCTCTTTAAGGTCTAGTTTTACTCAGGGTCAAGCCTCCTGATGGAACCCATGCTTGTTCCTCTGCCTGAATCTCCTTTAACAGTCTCAGGGTACTGCTTCCACAGTCATGCACCCCTCTTCACTGGGTCCCCACCCAAGGTCCATGCCTGAGCTCAGGGTCCAAGTCTGAGCCTGCGTCTGCGCCTGAGCTCAAGGTCTGTGTTCAATGTCTGGTTCTTTAGCCTCTTGGGGTCTTAAGTCTTGCTGATCACAGGAGCAGGCCCTGGTGAGCTGCCAAGAACTTAATAAATGCCCCAAACTTGCTCTAACTCTTGTGTGCTGGCTTTGGCACTGTAGGTTGTTGGGGGAGGGGGTTGCCTAGCTTGCTTTTTAGTGAGAGCTATTTCACCCCTTTATAGTATTGCAATGCCCAGATCCCACGTACCTTCAACGCTATGCCCTGTTGTGGGGTCCCTTCATTCATTGGATTTGTTTTTATGTCCTCTTGAGGAGTCCTATATGTATTGGTTAGGAGAGGTTAAGCAGCTGCTTTTTACACCGCCGCCATCTTAACCTGGAAGCCCCCATTCATTTTCTAATATCCTAGGCTTCTTTTCAAGTTATTTCACATCTGTCTTTTATCTTCTGGCAGGATTCTAGTTCCTCAAGGACAGGTTCCTCATCTAATTTATTTCTGTCTATATCATTACTTCACTGCATACTCCAATAGTTTCTAGTACTGGATTCTAAAAGCAAGTCACAATAGAAATGTGCCTGGACTTAGAATATTGGACTTGGAGTGTGAAAGAGCTTCTCTTTCTAAAATGGTGCATTTCCTAGATGTATTACCTCACTAGAAGTTCCTTGGGACTCAGTTTATCACTTAAAAAGGGGGGGGATGAGAAGAGTACCTATAATCATATAGTTGTTCTGAGAATCAGATGAGATAACATATGTAAAGTGCTATATCAATGCCAACTATGAAAAAGTATAATGTGTCTAAAATAGGAAAGGATAAATAGAAGATAGATAGATAAATAGATAAACAAAAAATTATAGTACAGAAACAGAGAATGACAGTGTATTTTGAAGCTATTAAAACGTAAAACTAGACTGTCTTTTGGGATATGTGGAATATATAGGTTTTGCAAACCCTCAAGCTTTACTAAAAAGTAATCTATTACTGTTGGCTTTGCTATTGAGAAAATCTAAAGTAATATGATAAAAGCTATTTGCATAAATACAAAGTACACAGTTTCAGATTTTGAGTTTATAGAATTTGTGAGCTTATTGGTAATATTTTGACTTTGGCTTGAAGGAAACAAAATCAGGAGATAAATAATCTTTAGAAAATAAAATTGAAAATCAGATATCAAAATCCTAGAAATTAAACCTTAAATTCTACACCTGCTGAGCTCCAATATGAACCAAAATTAATCAGAAATTATTCATTAATGATTTGCAAAGGTTTGTGGAGTTTGTTATCTTATTTATTCCTCACCAGCTACCAACAATTAAAGTACTCAAAATAACTCACAGAGGCACATTCAATATGCTTGAGAAGGTAAGGGAACCCATCTGATTTATATCAAACTAAACTCCAAAAGGCAATGAAATAATGCCTCAAAACAAATTCTGGAGCAGCATAATCCACAAAAAGCAAGGTGAAGTAATTTTTAGCCCAAAACAACTTAGAAGGCTAGCTTCTCAGCACTCCAGATCAGGCCTCACCAAAGCACCAAAGCAACACACCTTGGGCACAGATAAAGCAAAAGCCAAGGCTTCTGGAATTCTCAGCTTTTGACAGTAAGGAGAGTTAGACAGCTGCTCAGAACGAGATTACTTTGGCCTTGGGTGCAGTACTCTTTTTTCAGGGCCTATAAGCAGAACCAGTTCATAGTGTCAGGGCACAGTTACAGAGTGAGGGAAAGCTCCAGCATACACCAGAATTTGCAACCAAAAAGGGGCAGAGGACTCTGGTTATGGTTCCAAGGGATAAAAAAAGTTCTTGGGTTCCTCACAGACCAGAGTATAGTCCCTGAGATTAATATAGACACATCTCCTTATATCCTAAGACCTTGGAAGAACTAAAAGCAGATAGATCCCTAGTGCCAGGTCTGAAGGCAACCATACAAAGATCCTGAAGTTTGGAACAGTGCTCCTCCCTTCACCACAGTTCCTGAACCTAACTTTAAAAGTCTGTGAAACTAAAAGAAAAGAAAAAAAGCAGGAAAATGAGGAAATAACAAAAAATAAATAAACTCAACATAGAAAGTTATTTTGGTAACTGGTTATACCCAAGTTCAGAAGTCAACAAAGTTAATATGGCTAAAGTCAAAGCCTCCAAGAAAAATATGAATTGTCCTCAAGCTCAAAAAGGATTTTAAAATCGAATAAGAGAGATAGAAGAAAAATTGGAGAAAAAAATGAAAGTAATAGTGGAAAATCATGAAAAAGAGTCAAGTCTGACAAAAGAGACACAAAAGATACTGAAGAAATTAATACCTTAAAAAACAGAATTGGCCAATTAGTAAAAGAGGCACAAAAACCCAAAGAGAGCTTCTTAAAAAACATAATTGGCTGAATAGAAAAAGATATACAAAAATGCAGTGATGAGAAAAACCGCTTGAGAGACAGAATTGGCCCTTCAGAAAAAGAGGCACAAAAATTAACTGAGGCAAAGAACTCTTTCCAAAATAGAATTGGACAAATAGAAACGGAGGTTCAAATGCTCACTCAAGAAAAATCAAGCTTTAGAAATTAGAATTGGGCAACTGGAAGCTAATGACTCCATGAGATATCAAGAAACAAGGTCAAAAGAATAAAAAATAGAAGAAAATGTGAAATACCTCATGACTAAAAAACAACTGATCTGGAAAATAAATTCAGAGGAGATGATTTAAGAATTACTGGACTACTTGAAAGCTATAGACTTAGAAATCATCTTTCAAGAAATCCTCAAGGAAAACTTCCCTGATATTCTACAACCAGAGAACAACCTAGAAATTTAAAGAATCCACCAATCACCTCCTGAAAGAGATCCCAAAAGGATAACTCTTGGGAACAAAATGATGTGGGAGAAATGAATCCCACATTTGTAGCATGGTCTTCCCCCAAGAATGGGAGGCTCAAACTCCATTCAGGCCAGAAGTAAGAAAATATTTTTATTTGAAGAAGTGGTTTATGGTGGTATAATACCCTAATAGCTGGTAGAATAGTCTAGAGGTTAATCGGGTAGCCTTAGGGCTGATGGATAAGCCCAAGGGCTAGTTTAATAGCCTCTTTGTAGCTGATAGTATTAGACTAGCAGCTCCTCTGTAAAGTGGCAGCTTCCACTGTAGAGTGGCAGCTTCTAACTCCTGTGGATCAAGGTTGGTATATTTATTAGGGTCTAGTAGCTTAGCATTTCCCTTTCCAAACTCAGGTGAAGTTACATTTTTTGGGTTTGTTGCCTTAGGGGAAAAGGAGCATGTGCAAGATTGAGGATTCTTCTGGAATGCCAGAGTCCCCAGTGCAACAAGTTCTGTATTCCTCCATTGTCCATCTTATCATCATTTGTCAATGAGGGAGAGATCTTGCTGCCCTTCCAGAGTGGGAACATGGGGGTGGGGGATAGGCATTACATTGGAGGGCCACTATAGGTAATTAATTATTTCTAAGAACAATATAAGCTTTTAATAAAAGAGTAGGTTCAAGTAGATAATTGAACATTCTACAATTCATGCTTGACTAATGCTGAAACTGCAGATTTTGCAATTGATATTTAACTAGTGCTAACTAGTGAGAAATGCAAGATTTTAGAGTATGAGGGTCTCATTCCTATTACTTCCCCTTGTTGCCCACTGTCAGTCCACATCAATTATAACCAAAACTCTCAGATCAATGAGAAAATATTGTAAGCAGCAAAAAAAAATTCAATTATCATGGAGCCATAGTTATGATAACACAAGACATAGCAGCTTCTACATTAAAGGATCAGAGGGCCTAAAATATAATATTCCAGAGGTCAAAGGAGCTTGGACTTCAAACAGGAATCGCTTACCCAGCAAAACTGAGTATAATCCTTCAGGGGAAAAAATAGGTATTTAGTGAGATAGAGACTTTCAAACATTCCTGATGAAAAGACCAGAGCTCAATGGAAAATTTGACCCTCAAGCATAAGACTAAAGAGAATTATAAAAAGGTAAACAGGAAGGTGAAATCAAAAGATATTCAATAAGGTTAAACTGTGTATATCCCTACAAAAGGAGATGATTCTTGCAATGCCAAAGAATTTGTCATTATTAGGGCAGTTAGAAGGAGCATACATAGATAGAATGTGAGGGCATGAGTTGAATATAATGGGAAAATATAAAAAATCAAATTAAATTGAGGCATGAGAAAGAAGAGAGTATTGGGAGAAGGGGAAAGGGAAAATAGAATGGGGTAGATTAGTGCACATAAAAGGCATGAAAGAGCATTTACAGTGGAAGGAAAGATGGGGGAAATGGAGGCAGGGGCTTGGCACGTGAACATTACTCTCATTACAATTGGTTGAATGAGGGAAGAACATATGCAATCAATTGGATATGGAAAGCTATTTTATTCTAAAGGAAAATAGGAGGGGAAGGAAATAAAAGAAGGGGGTGTGGCTGATATAAAGAGAGAAAATTGAGAGAGGTGGAGGTCAAAAACAAAACAGGAGCAAATAGAGAAGAACCTTAACTGCAGTGCTGAGTACCTCCAGATGCCTTTATTCTGCTTCTCAGCCGATCCTGGCCTGCCCATCCTCCATAATGAACACCAGCCACACCATCATCACTCACCTTACTGAAGCCACTTCCTACAGCCCAGATGTCATCCTCCACCAAGATGACTGGAATGGCCTGAGTCATGAAACTTTTTGAATTATTTCAAGGCAGGATTATGCATCAGAAGCAATCAAGGGGGCAGTAATTGATACTGACTTGGGTTCAACTAACTCCTTTGTGGCAGTAATGGAAGGAATATACCCTTTGACCCAGAAATATCATCACTATGTTTGTATCCCAAAGAGAAAGAAAAGAAAAAGGGGAAGGATCTAAGTGTACAAAAAATTTACAGGAGCACATATTTGGAAAGTGAGGGGGAAACCATCAGTTGGGGAATGGCTGAGTAAGTTATGATTGTATGATTGTAATGAAATATTATTGGGCTATAAAAAATAACAGGCAGGAGGAGCTAAAAAAAAACCTGGAATGACTTACATGAACTAAAACAGAGTGAAATATACAGAACCAGGAGATTATTGTAAAGACAGGAATACTTTACAATAAATGACTGGGAATAACAGCTATTCTCAGCAATACAATGATTTAAAACTATCCAAAAGGACTCATGATAAAAAAAAATTGTCAACGATTCTCAGGAAAAAAAGAACTTGAGTCTGAATCTAGACCAAAGCAACCTTTTTATGCCTTCTAAATTTTTATATTTGAGTTTCCTTTCACCAAAGGATCAATATGGGAAAATGTTTTATATGATTGCACATGTAAAATCTATATAAGACTGCTTACCATCTCAAGGAGGTTAAGAAGTTGAAGGGGGACAGAGGGAGAGAGAGAATTCAAGACTAAATATTTATTGAAAAATGTTGGAAAGCATTTTTAGGCTTAATTGAGGGGGGAAATCAAATTTAAATAAAAAAGTATGACATCCATAGTTGTCCAGGTTTGAATTGACTTAAAATGGGCTTTTCTGAGACCCTGAATCACTGATCTGATAATAATCAAGCATATACTTACAATCAGCCATGCATAATAAACTCTTAGAGGTAGTTATATAGTAAATTATTCTCTGGACTTTTCAGGAAAAGGATTTCTTCATGATAGGAAAAACTGAGATTTTTGCTTGTTATTTGCTTGTTTATTTCCTGGTGGCTTTTGTATACCCATAAAAATCAGAGTCTCTTTGATTCCTTAATATCTCTATAAACATTCCTGAGGTAGGGCTGAAAATAATTCAAGTAATTTGGAGTTCTCTTCTCTCGTTTATCAACTAAGATTTCAAAACCACAACCATCTTGCTATTCTGTAAGTCCTAATGGATAGCTTCCAAATGGAAAAATTTACAATAAACTTGTGGATATTTTCTACTGAGGTCAATGTTGCTGTAAATGAAGGAAATTACACTCTACAGTTTAGAAACCAAATGTGTTTATACATGGGGTTAGGCAGCATCAATTTTCCATAGCCTTTATTGGATGAATCCCCTGGAACAAATTTGGAATCTCTCCTTTCAAAGTTCTCGTGCACTATCCTAGACTGTTTCCTTCTTAAGGGTAGTTGGTGGATAGAGCACTAACTTGGGCAATGTGGTATATTGGAAAAGGCAATGGATTTAGATTCTGAAGACCTGGATTCAAATTCTGCCTCCACTTTAAAATCATGCATTTATTAAGTACCTGCTATATTCTAGGCAATGTAGTATGAACTGGAGATATGAATTTTAAAAATCCTTGACTTCAAGAAGTTTACATTCTATTGGGGAAACAACATATACATACATAAGCGTATACAAAATAAATGCATTATTATTTTGGGAAGTAAGATAAAAGCATCTAAGAATGTTGAGAAATGACGATGTAACATAGCAGTTGAGGTGAATTTTGAAAGAAATTGGAATTCTGAAACAGAGATTAGGAGACCATGTATCCCATGAATGAAGGACAATTTTGGTAAAGGGATGAGAATTATAGGTTGAATGTCATGTGTAAAGAACAGCAAGGTCAGTTTGCCTGGCCTATGGAATGGGAAAAAAGAATAACAGTAAGCCAAAAAGTGGATTAGAGATTATGAAGAGCTTTAAATACCAAAGAAAAACATTTATGTTTGATTCTACATGTAATAGGGAGACACAGGAGTTTGTTGAGCCAGATAGTGATATAGTCATACTTTAGAAATATAATTTTAGCAACAATAAATAGAATAGATTGGAATGAAGTTTAGGGAAAGATTTGAGACTAGAAAACTAATTAGAAGGCTATTAAAATAGTCAAAACAAGAAGTAGAGCCTGAAATAGGGTGGTGCTTATGTGACTAAAAAGAAAGGAACAGAGGTGAGGACTGTTATGGAGCAATACCTGACAAGAGTTGGCAACTAATTGGATACCTGGGGTGAGAGAATGTGTAGGGTTCAATCTGGAGTTGTAAATCAGAATGGCTAAAATGATAGTGCAGTTATTTGACAGAAATAGGGAAGGAAGAAGAGTGAGTTTGTGATAATGAACAAGACATTTAAAGGTTGAGAACTATTTCTCAACTCAAAATGTGTAATGTGTCTGGAGGTGGGAGGAGAAAAGGAAACAAGCATTTATTAAGCACCTACTATATTCCAAGTACTTTGCTATGTGCTTTACACATATTATCTCATTTATTCTTCAAAACTCTTTGAGGCAAGTGTTATCATTTTATAGTTGATAATGTAGGAAGTCAGGAGGGAAAGCAGAGTCAAATATATAGAGATCAATCAATAAAAATAAATTAATCAAAAAGACTTATTAAATTTTCACTGCATGCCAGGTATCATGCTAAAAGTGGAAGACACAAAAAGGTAAAAATAGCTGTCTGCCCACAAGGAGCTAACATTTCAATTGGTCAGGCAACATGTAAATAACTAAGTACAAATATAGACTACGTGTAAATATAAATATATACTGAATGAATGGGAAAGTATCTTATAGGAATAATTTAAAAGGGAACACATATAGAAGGATAGGAAAAGTCATCAGCAAAAGGTGATAACTGATTTAGTAGTAAGGAAAGCCAGGGAAACAAAGTCATAGAGGTGAAGAGGAATTTTTTTTTTAAAAAATATGGAACACCCAGGGAAAACACATGGAAATAGGAGATGGAGTGTCCTTTTCAAGGAATAGTGAGTAAACCAGTGTTGTTAGGTTCTAGATTGAATGGGTTGGAGTTGTGGGGAAGTGGAGTAAAATACAAGAAGACAAGAAAGTTAGGAAAAGGTCAGGTTATGAAGAACCTTTAATAGTGAACAGAAGTCTTTATTTGACCTTAGAGGAAATAGGAAGTAACTACGGTGTTTTCAGTATGGAGCAACAGAAACCATTGCCATGGCAACTGAGTGGAGCAGATGAAGTTGGAAGACACTTGAAATAGAGAGACTTGTGATAATGTATAAGAGAAGTGCATTGAAGAGACAGACTTTGGAGTCTGTATCTGGTTGACTAAACACATGTTGGGAGTCTCTTTAATTGATGGTAGAGACTTTCAAAAGTTCTTTTAGTTTCAACCACAATTTCTGACTCATTAGATTCTAACGGGTTTCAGTATCTAATTAGTATCTAGTATATTGAGCTATAATGAAGAGAGTAGAGTATCCAGCTTTGAGAGAATGTCACAGACATCCAGAAGGTAGAATCCAAAAGGTTTTACTGGCAACGCAGTATCACTACCAATGGAACAAGGACCCAGAGAAAGTATTTATCCACGAGTCATATCACATCTGGACATAAATTTGGTGGGACCAATATTATATAGAAACTAAAGCCTACTCCCCTAAAAACAAAAGTGATGTAGAGGAGATTATGCTCCTGAGATGTTGGGCAAAATGTTTGTATATTTGTTCTTGCTATGCCTTTGAGGTAAATATTCCTTCACAAAAAGTTACTCAATATAAAAAGATTAAGTGAACCTTGGGTGCTAGCCCAGAAAGTAGGGGGAACACAGGTGGTTGGTCCCCAAGCTGATAGCAGAGGAAAGAAATAGTCCCAATCCCCTGAGGGCAGCCTAGAACCGTGAAGGGGGGATAAAATTGACCTAACACTGAGAGGAAAAGGTTAGACCATACACTTGCTATAATCATTCAGGGGGAGACGATAAGGACCTAAACTAGAGCAGTGGCTGTGTGCATGAAAAGAAGGGACATTTTGTAAGAGATGTTTTGAAGGTGGAAATGAGATTTGGAAATGGATTGGATATGAGAAGCATTTGAAGCTTAAGAGTTGAGGATGACTCTCAGATTGTAAACTGAGTAATTGAGAAGATGGTAGTGCCCTTAAAAATAACTGGAAAGTTTAGACAAAGAATGTGTTGAGGTTAATGAAATTTTGGGTTGAGATATGAACATGAAATGCCTGGTACATTTAGTACAAGATATCTAAAGGGTAGATGGTGACAAAGTTCTGCAGCTTAAAAGAGGGTAGGGCTAGATTTATAAATCTATAAATCCTTGCATGTCCTATAGAACTGATTAGATCACCAAGTGAGATAGTATAGAGGAAAAAGAATACAAGGTATAAGAGAGAGCCACAGGTATACCCACATTTAGGGGTGGGATATAAATAATTATGCTATCCTACTAAGAAGTAGTCAGATGGTAAAGAGAAGAATTGTGCTACTTATGTCATTTTGGGCAAGTCAATTTATATCGTTATGCCTCAATTTCTTCATTTATAAAATTAGGAGGTTAATTTATAAAGCTTTTTCAATACATATATATATATATTAAGAATCAAAATACTCTCTTATTAACATTTCCCAAGATTCCCTGTAGACCTTAAGAAAGTTCAAGGGTAAATCCAAGAATTTATCACTTTATTTGTACCCAGCTCTGATATTTATTAACTGTGTGACCATAGGCAAGTCACGATACCCGCTTGAACTTGTTTCTTTCTTTATTATTTATAATTTATAATATAATATAATTATTAATTAATTCTTATATTATTAAAATATAACATTTTCACTCCCTACTTAAGATGTTTGTCTTGACAAAAAAAGTCAGATAAAAGTGAATTTTATCATTTGGGTACTTCCAACATACAGAGACACACTGGCCCAAATAGGGGTTCAGCTAGTGCTCACTTATGTATCACCCTTTTTGCTCACACAACAACCTGAATCCCAAAACTGTACTCTTCTTTAGCCCAAGTTTCAGTTTATTGAGGTGACTTTCCTCCCATCTAATGCCTGCTAGCCTTTTTCATACCAGATTTGAAAAACTCATTCACATCAATAAGTCTTCATCATTTTTTTCTGTTTTCTTACCATCAAAACAGTGTGCTTCCATTAATGTTTAGATGCTTTATACAGTATCTGCAATAGTCTGGAATCAGATACCAGCTTGGCCTCTGTAGATAAGCTATAACTGTGAACAGTGATTTGATTTCCCTCAGCATACAACTTGGAGAGTTATTTATTGAGGAATCTATTAATTTCTGCTACATATTTTATTATCATAAGAAATCTTTGTAACAACAATATCCTTTATTACCATGAAGAGACTCTGTAATAATACTACCTTTCTATATCCCTTGTTTGAACTCTTATCTCCCTCTATTTGGAATGGCCAGCAATTTTCAAATTCTATACGAGGGCTTTAATCACTTGGAATTTCCCCTTTCCCCCCATCAGACTTTAAAACATGTTTATAAATAAAGAGCTTCAAAAGGCTAAGTATGTGATGGAGAGTTTCTATTTATCATAACTGCGATTTAAAATAACAGTCTTAAGAGCTCTTTTTTCCCTCTCGGTCTGAACTCATATAATTCAATTTCAATTTAATATATATTAAGTTCCTACCACAAATGACACAGGACATTAGATATTATTACCCTTATACAATGAAGATACAGTGAAGAAAGAGTACAGTTCCTGACTTCAAGGAGTTTCTAATGCAACATAAACACAAATATCCATTCCCATATTTTCTTTAGCTCACATAGTACAACTGAAGGGAGAAAAAGAGGGTGTCTCAAGAAGGCCTAAACCACAAGATTCCAAAGATTCAGCCTATCCAATATACGTATTTCTTTTTTTTAAAAAAGCAATGCCATCTAATTTTGCATCCATAACCTGTGAGTATGCACACAAAAATAAGAGAATTTTCAAGGACATAGTAAGATCAGAGCCCTAGGCAAAATTGCAAAGTAGGTGGCTTTTCTTTGTAATACTCTCACCATCTCCCCTTTTCTGAACTACTCTGATTCTGCCTTCTGCCAGACAGCAGTCAACATGCATTTGTTAAGTTCCCAGCACTATGTTAAAGCACAGTGGGATACAAAGAGGGAAAAAGCACAGCCTACTCACCAAGAGTTCATAGTCTAATGGGGGAAACAATATGCAAGTGATTCTGTGTCACTTCATTCAGAACTATCCTCTATAAAAAGTGCCTCCAAACTGCATAATCACCTTATTCTATATCCCCAGCTCCCTGGAGGGGAAATAAGCCACCCCTACTCTGAACACCCTGAGTGTTTAGCATCCCTCAGTTGTCCTCTTTACCTCCAGTTCCTCCCTCCTCTGATATATCCTATATACTGTTACTAGTGCTTAATGTTGATAAAATTATTTTTGCACATTTCATTCTTCCCACCTTTACTTTTTCCTCAGGCCATACCCAGAGAGTAATATCAGTGATTAATCAGGCCAGGGGATTATAGCTAAGAGCCCATCATGAAAGAGCTGCAATGCTGGCATGATGGGCTATCTAGATGGGGCAGCCTGGGAGAGCAATGGCTGTTCTCATGAAGAAACAGAAGTGAATGGTGCTGAAGACTAAATATACTGCTATTGTAGGGGCAGCTGCATGGCTCAGTGGATTGAGAGCCAGACTTAGAGACAGGAGGTCCTATGTTCAAATCTGACCTTAGGCACTTCCTAGCTTAGAACCAATATAAATTATTGGTTCTAAGACAGAAGGTAAGGGTTTGAAAAAAAAACATATTCCTATTGCAAAGGAAGAAGGGGACAGAGACCATAGGCAGACAGCATGTCTAAGAACCAGTGTAGTTCTAATTCCACAAGGTAAAGGGATATATTTTTCTAATTCAGGTAAGAATCTAAGAAGCATCCAAATAGGCTTATTTTGAATATAAACTTTTATGCCAAAGGGGACTGCCCTTAATTGGCTTTTTGTCAATGTGCCTGACAAAACATTGGTTTCTCTCTCTTCTATTTCCCTCTTATCTCTAACTATTGTAGTTTCTTCTTAGAAGGTGCAATATTGTATACACCTGTAGTTAGAAGATTTTAGGGGTACAAAATGATTATGTCGAATAATCAGTTGGGGAGACTAGTCTCCCAAATGAACACGGGGTGGGTTGTGAAAATGTGATTAACTCTCCCCCTGCCCATTTTTAGATTTAATCACAAAAAGTATAGATGCCCCACTTATCCTAAGTAGGGGAGGTCTGTGACCCATGTATGCAATAGTAGGTAATGAATCAGAATTGACTGACTGACCCCTGGGTAGTCCTAAGCAAAGCTTTAGCTGTAATGGTACATGTAAAATGGAAGGAAGGCACAGGAAGTGATGAAAGGAATGGTCTTTAAAAGTGGCCAGAACTTCCTAGGACGTGCTCTTTCACCTTGAACTGGACCCTGAAGGAGCTCTGGCTGAGGACCTTGGACTGTTTTCTATTTCTCCTTAGAACTACCACGTCAGTGAGTGAAAAAGACTGACTCCTTTCCTGGATTCACTGAAAGGACTAGCCTCAGGAGAGGACTCCCCACTTGGGAGAGGCTTCGTGGCTGAAGCATTTGCTTTATTCATCACTGGGCCCTCAGCTCTAGGCTGAGGCCCCTCCAGCTAAGGACTAATTATCCCTGCCTGGGTTGAGCCAGGGGCAGGAGCAAAATACTTAGCATATTTTAGGTTATGTTAGGTTATATATCTTGCGTTTTCTTCTCTCTGATTTTCTTTCACACTCTCTTCCTATTTGTAAATAAACTACCATAAGACTTGAGTCTTTCATTTGGAATTAAGTACTTAATTCCTGGTGACCCTACGCTCTAATAAATTTAGGCCAACCTTTTATTTTTACCCCTTACACATCCCCCCCTTACAGTTTATATACATCTAAATAACTCAATATAGGACCTATGCCAAATACATACCTCTTCCCCAAATGCATAATATTTCTCTGGATCTTTGGCACTTATATATTCAATGTGTAGTAATGTAGGTTGAAACATTGTTAAATGAAAAAGAGATTTTGCTTTTGTATATATGGGAGTGCTGTACTCAGTAATTGTTACTTATAATCGCTAGTTCAATTCTTCCACTAAAATCCATTGACTAGTATAGCTAGCCAGTCAGTGGCACAGCTTGATCCTATACACAAGGCAGATTTTCTTAACACAGTGTCTTCCTCTTGGAGCCAGTGTCTACTATGAAATTCTTGTGCTATCCATATTGGTACCAAAGAACAAGTTTTAGCAACTTGATGGCACTTCATTTCTGCAAGGTCATTGACTTCCAAACTAGTACACATATCAATAAATCCATAAGAACTGAAGAATTTCAGGGACAGCTGGGTGGCTCAGTGGATTGAGACTCAGGCCCAGAGTCGGGAGGTCCTGGGTTCAAATCTGGCCTCAGATACTTCTTAACTGTGTAACCCTGGGCAAGTCACTTAACCCCCATTGCCTAGCCCTTACCATTCTTCTGCCTTAGAACCAATACCCAGTATTGATTCTAAGACAGAAGGTAAGGGTTTAAAAAAAAGGAATTCAAGAATTTCAATTGCATTGATATTTTGATCACATTGAATAAGATTTTATTAAAGAGAAAATCCCAGAGAACAATTTTAATATATCTCATGTACTATGCCTCTTTGTTGGGAGCTACCCAAAGGTTATATGAAGACAAATATGTTGAAATTATTGCACTTTTGTAAATTATTGCACTAAGGAGACCTAATTTGCATCCTGCCTTCAAATCTCCTCTCTCTCCAATCCATTCTTCCTATGGTAGTCTGCTGGTCTTTCTGCTTCAGTTCTCATTCCAATCCAGTCCATCCTCCTCTCAGCTGTCAAACTAATTTTTCCTAAAGGGCAGATATGACCAGGTCATCCTCCCACCCTACCATTCAATAAACTGTGGTGCTTCCTTAATACCTCTGGGATAAAATACAAAATCCTCTGTTTGGCTTTTTAAACTCCTCATAACTTGGACCCTTTCCAGTTTTCTTATACCTTACTTCCCTTCACATAGTTTAAGATCTAGTAACACTAACTTCCTTGCTGTTCCTTGTAAAAGACATCACCTGATGTCATTACCAATTCCATGCATTTTATTAGGTATCTCCCATGCCTGAAATTCGCCCTTACCTCAATTCTGCCTCCTGGATTCCTTTAAGACTTGGCTAAAAATTTTACCTTTTGCAAGAAGCCTTTTCCAGTTCCTTACCCTTATTTCCTTACCTCTGAGAATATTCTCAATATATTCTATATATCCTACTTATATTGAGCTTTTCCCATATTTTCTTCCCCTAAATATATATATATATATATACATATATATGTATATGTACATATGTATATAGACTACTTGCCAAAGTGATATTCCATGTCACTCAATAAATTCCATTAATTTCTCATTTTCATTGGCATCAAATGAAAACCCTTCTGTTATCATCTAAGACCATTCACAACTTGCTTTGACCTATCTTTCCAGCCTTATCATATGTTCTCCTTCATGAATTTATGGTCTAGCCAAAGTAGATTTTTATATGCACAACTCTCCTTCTGCTTCTGTGCATATTCCCTGTCTATCCTCATACCTGAATTAGATTGTTTCCAAATTTTCACTCTTAGAATTCAGTTTCCTTCAAAGCTCATTTCAAGCATCAGCTTACATCAGTCTACATTAGTCCTTTCTTGTTGCCTCTGGCTACTAATACCCTCCCTTCCAAAAAGTATTTTCTATTTATTTTATAAGCACTTATATGTATACATGGATAACTATAAGTTCCATTAGAATATATGTTTCTTAAAGGAAAGAACTCTATTACTTTTTAATGTGTATGTCCAGTATGTGCCACAGAGTTAGTGCTTATTAAATACTTGCTGGTATATAGCATTTAATATTATCACTCATGTTTTATATGAAAAAAAAACTTTGGTTCACTCTATTTAAAACAAAATTAAAATTCAAACACACAAGAGGTGTATCATTTTCAACTTAACTATTATCAGCAGTGATGCTCTAAACATAATTTGTTTCTTTTTTTTCTCTTTTACCTCCAAGTTGCCCCAGTTATTTTCACAAAATTTAAGGGTCATTTTATTTTACCTTTTATTCAGATATTCTTTAGGATACAGGAGATAAATATTCCATTATCACCTCTTTACAAGTCTATCTACAGAATAAACATCTCAATTGGTTCTTAGTTTGTCCAGTCTCACCTACCAAAAATTAGAGGTGGGGGGGTCTTTCAACTATTATAACCTACAAAATGAATCTTTAATTTATTATTTCATGAATGCATCTTCCTAATATATTGAGGTAACAAAATGGCCAATAAAACGGTAGGTAGTATTAAGATCAATATCATTAATGTGATACAAGGCATAATTTTTCTTTTATAAAAAACTACTGCTTGTTGAGAATTACTATATTTTAGTCAATCCTGGCTAAGGAACCTTAGGAAAGACATGGGAAAAAGAAAAGCCTAGATTTGCCACATTTTGGAAAGTCATTGAGTAGAGACAAGGGGAAAGCAACAGTACCAGATATTAAACTATCCTATAAAGCAGTGGTCATCAAAACAATATGGTACTGGCTAAGAGACAGAAGGTAGGATCAGTGGAATAGACTTGGGGTAAGTAACATAAGCAAGACAGTGTACAATAAACACAAAGAGCCCAACTTTTGGGACAAAAATCCACTATTTGACAAAAGCTGTTGGGAAAATTGGAAAACAATATGGGAGAGATTTGGTTTAGATCAACATCTCATACCCTACACCAAGATAAAAACAGAATTGATGAATGACGAATATAAAGAAGGAAACTATAAGAAAATTAGGTGAACATAAAATAGTATACCTCTCAGACCTATGGGAAAAGGAAGATTTTAAAACCAAGCAAGAGTTTGAAAAAAATTACAAAATGTAAAATAAATGATTTTGATTATATTAAATTAAAAAGTTTTTGTACAAACAAAAACAATGCAACCAAAATCAGAAGGGAAACAACAAACTGGGAAAAAATCTTTATAACAAAAAACTCTGACAGAGGTCTAATTACTCAAATATTCAAGGAGCTAAATCAATTGTATAAAATATCAAGCCATTCCCCAATTGATAAATGGGCAAGGGACATGAATAGGCAATTTTCAGATAAAGAAATCAAAACTATCAATAAGCACATGAGAAAGTATTCTAAATCTCTAATAATTAGAGAAATACAAATCAAAACAACTCTGAGGTACCACTTCACACGTAGCAGATTGGCTAAAATGACAGCAAGGGAGAGTAATGAATGTTGGAGGGGATGTGGCAAAATTGGGACATTAATGCATGGATGACAATTTGGAACTATGCCCAAAGATCTCTAAAGGACTACCTGCCCTTTGATCCAGCCATAGCATTGCTGGGTTTGTACCCCAAAGAGATCATAGATAAACAGACTTGCACAAAGATATTTATAGCCGTGCTTTTTGTGGTGGCAAAAAAACTGGAAAACGAGGGAATGCCCTTCAATTGGGGAATGGCTGAACAAATTGTGGTATATGTTGGTGTTGGAACACTATTGTCCTCAAAGGAATAATAAACTGGAGGAATTCAATGTGAACTGGAAAGACCTCCAGGAATTGATGCAGAGTGAAAGGAGCAGAGCCAGAAGAACATTTTACAGAGAGACTGATACACTGTGGTAAAATCGAATGTAATGGGCTTCTGTACTAGCAGCAATACAATGACCCAGGACAATTCTGAGGGATTTATGGAAAAGAATGCTACCCACATTCAGAGGAGGAACTGCAGGAGTGGAAACAGAAGTAAAATAACTGCTTAAAACATGGGTTGATGCAGACATGGTTGGGGATGTAGACACTAAATGACCACAACAATATAACTATCAATAATATGTAAATAAGTCTTGATTGATGACAAGTGTTAAACCAGTGGAAATGCACATTGGATATGGGGGGGGGGGTGTCTTAAGGGAGGCTGAAGGGGAAAGTAAAAACATGAATCATGTAAAAAAAACAAAAGTCTAAAAAAAAAGTACCATTCACTCAGGTGGCTCCTCTGTCCATGACTCCACTATGATGGCATGATCCTAATTTTAAGGGAAAAAGAAACATAAGACAGAAAACCCTAAAGGCGATTCAGAAGTAGGATAGGGATTACCATCATCATCTTATCAGTAAATAGGTCATGAGAGAGCTTAAGTATGGGAGTGTAAAAGTCCAGAAGATTGAAAGCTTAAGTCCATGCATATCTTAACCCTAGAGACTATAGGAAAAGAAGTATAGGAGTTTGCAGTCTACTCTTTTTGGCAGGACTCTAAACTGTACCCAAAAAGGAAAGTGAAAGCAACCACAATGGTCCTAGAACAAAACTGACCTTAAAGGTTATAAAGGAGGGTTTAGGGATTAATTCCCAATTGGAGTGACACTGCTAGGTGATGTTGTTCAGAACAGGTTTGAGAAAACTTGCAGCTGGATAGTGTCAGTGAAAGACCAACTGTCAATAGTACTTGGTCAGTTCCTCCTTCACAACAAATCAATAAGGAAGCAAATGATCTCTTCTAACTGTCAGTGGACTAAATCCTGTTCTTCTGGCTCTTATGGATACAGGAGCTTAAAAAGATGAAGATTATCCTTATCTGACTATGATAGTATAGCTATTAATATTGATATTGATGATAAGGAAACTGATATTCCCTCAAATTGAACTTCTGAGTGGAAGCAAGGCAGCAACTATCACCTCCCTCAAAGAATCTTAGCAATTACTCTGTCAGTGACAGATCTCTGTTTTGAAGACTTATTTAATAAAAATAAACGGGGATGGCTATAGGATGGGTTAAAGTTGAAGGAAAGAGGGATTGAGAATGAAGCCTAAATTCCTGTTAAAGTAAAAATCTAGTAAAATATCTTCAATAGGTTTTAGAAAATATTGATTCACAGAAACTGCCAGGCTGGTTAGCCTTTGGCCTGGCCACCAGGCCAAACTCAAACTGCTAGATGGTTTAGCTCTGGCTAATTTGGCTTAGTTTTGTTGAATTAATCTTCAATAATAATCTTCTTGATGGAATTGAGAAGCTAATAGATCAATGATGGTATATTGATTGTAGATGTTAATATAACTGGATGCACCTAGATAACTGTCCCTACAAAGTGACAGCTAAATCTGGCCTAAGAAATAGCTTTGAGACAGGTTGAAGAGCTTACCCTTCACCTTCCACTTTCTCACAACTGAGACCCTGAGGTTAGGATTCAGCTCCTATTTATAGGGTTTCTGCAATAGTTTTTCCAGTCTCATGCCAGCTCATGGCAACTCCTAAAATCCTAAAATCTGAGCTACCAACTGGCAACTCATGGCCCAAGATGACTTCTTGCAAACATTATTTACAAGGGTCCCCAGCAAGAATGCACCCAATAAGATAGTGCTAGACATGACAACACAAGATGTCTAGTGCAAGACTCAATTTTTTCTGAAAAGCTGGCACTGGGGAAGGTAATTAATGTTTCAGTATAGCTACAAAAGCAGTCTCTTCAAACTATGTTGTCAACCCTGCTGCAATCAGACAGAGGAAGAATATCTGTGCTCTTGTATGAATAAGTCAACTCTTCCTTGTATTTAAAAATATCAGGTCACACATCATTCTGAAAGAAAAGACACATGAGAATAAGACATGGGATGATTTCTTACCCTAACTATGGTGAAAGGGCAGTTAAGTTCAAGGGCAGAAGGCAATAGCAATATCTTATGTCCCTATTGATACCTCCAGCATCTCTTTCACATTGAGGCAATAGAACAAAAAAAGCAAGGCAAAATTAGAACCTCTTACCTGGTGTTTGCTATTATATACAGATGTTATAGAACTAAGTGGCTTGTAATAAGAAGGAATAAGAGATTCAGGTGAGGCTATTTATGACAGAGTAGTGGCAGTCTTCAGTAACAGTTCCTATTTTACATGTCTCTCTAGAGAATTCTTACGTATTAGGTTGTGTTACAAGATGCCTGAAGTGTTGGACATAGTAAATGTCCAATAAGTGGTGAAATAATGGTTCTGTGTCTCTTGGTCAGTGCTACTTGCATACTTGACAATACCTTGTAAACTCTCCAGTTTTCCTGGATATAATTATGTTGAAAATCACAGTACTATGGCATATCAGGGGTGGGATAAAATAAAAGATGAAGAGCAAATAAAATGGTCGAGGGTGTTAAGAGATTTACAGGAGAGGGTAGGTTTAAAAATTCAAGGTTTTTTTACATTGGAAAAGCAAATTATGAGATTCAAAATTATAAATTCATAGAATATATGAATAGGAAAGAGAAATGTATTCATCAAATCATGAAGCACTAGAATTATGCCAACAAAATTGGACTTGAAAAGAAGTAGTTTTAGGATGTGTAAATGGAAGTGTTTGTTCACAGGTTGGGTAAACATATTACATTAATTATTCCTGAGAGGTGAAAAAAGCTGAAAATATAAGTAAACTCCAAAAAAAGCTTTAGATAAATTTATGAATGAGAGATCCTTAATTGGCTGTCATGCATGGTAATTAACATGAGGAAGGTAGTTTAATGGACAGGAAGTTCAAGCAAGCATGCATTTATTAATCACTTACTATGTTCCAGGCACTGCATTAAATACTGGAGATACAAAGCACAAATAAAGTAAAACTAGTCTCTGCCCTAATAAAGCTTATATTCAATGAGGGAAGGGGAAAGGAACATATGTAAATCAGAAATCACAGATCTGGGAGATGGAATGAAAGCTAGAAGACCAATTTGGATAAACTATATAGTGTGGGGAAGGTAGTAATATATAATATGTGAAGAAAGTTAGGTGAGATGAGATTATGAAGGGCCTTAGAAGACAAAATAGACTTTATATTTGATCCTAATGAGAACAGGAAATCAGTAGAGTTTATTCAGTAAGCAAATATCATGGTCAGATCTTTATTTTTAGGAAAAAAAATAACTTTTTCAGGCATATAGAGAGGATAGATTGGAGTGGGGAGAGACTTGAGATAGGATGCTCAATGAAGAGGCTATTGCAGGAGCAATTAGGTAGCTTAGTGGATAGAAAACCAGGCCTAGAGATGGGAAGTCCTGCATTCAAATCTGAACTCAGACACTTCCTAGCTGAGTGATCATGGGCAAGTCACTTAACCCCCATTGCCTATCCCTTTCTGCTCTTCTGTCTCAGAATCAATGCCTAGTACTGATTCTAAAAAGAAAAATAAGAGTCTTTTAAAATAGGCTATTGCATTAATCCAGAAAGAAGTGATATGCACATGAACTAAGATGGTGGTTGTGTAAAAATAATAATAATAATAATAAAAGATAATGGTTGTGTGAGTTGTAAGAAAAGGATAGATGCAAGTAAAGTTGCTGAAATAGCTATGTTAAGATTTGGGGATATAATATGGATTATCAGCAGTATGAAGAAGCATTGAAATAGGAAAAGAAAAAGCCTAGTTTCTTTTCTAAAATATAGTCCTTCAAATACCTAAAATAATTATCATGTCCTACAGTCCTCTAGTTTCCTTTCCTTTCTATTTCCTTCATTTCCATTTTACTTTCTAGTCTGTTCATCTGTCTATCAACCCTTTTCAAGATACTATAGTTTGTCAACATTCCTTCTAACATATGATTTCCAAAAGTGAACATTGCACTTATATCAGACATGATCTGACAAGAGAAGAAGAGTAGACTTGCAGCTTCTTTTATTCTATAGAGCCAATGTCTCTCTTAGCATAGTCTAATATTAATTAGTCTAATAATAATTAGCTTTCTTGGCTATTACTTTAGTCACTTATATTGAATTTACAGTACATTAAAACTGCTGTGATTTTTTTTCAAATTGAGTTTTATCTAGTTTTTACCATTTATTTCATTTTAGCCTTAGTGTGGGATGTATTCGTCCACTCATGAGAATTGGTTTGTTATAGGCTGTCTGATTAATTATCCAATGCATTAACTGTCCCTTCTAGCTCTATAACACATTCTTCTAAGTGGACTTTCTAAAGGCAACTAGGTGGCACAGTGAAAAAGAGTGTTGGACATTAAATCAAGAAAGCATGAGTTCAAATTCTTACTAATTATGTGACTCTGGAAAAAACACTAAATCCCTGACTCAGTTTCCTTTCTTATTCAGCATATTTTTCCATGGTAACATGACTCATGATCCTTCCCCCTCCCTCCCTACTTCCAAAGCCAACAAGCAATTCCACTGGGTTATACATGTACCATTATCCAAAACCTATTTCCATGTTATTCGTATTTACAGTAGAGTGATCCTTTAACATCAAAATCCCTAATCATATCCCTATCATACTATGTGATCAATCATATATTTTTCTAATGGATTTCTGTTTTCACAATTCTTTCTCTGGATGTGGATAGCATTTTTTCTCCTAAGTTCCTCTAGGTTGTCCTGGATCATTGTACTGCTGCTAGTAGAAAAGTCTATTACATTTGATTGTGCCACAATGTTATCGGTCTCTATATACAATGTTCTGGTTCTGCTCCTTTCACTCTGCATCAATTCCTGGAGGTCTTTCCAGTTCACATGGAATTCCTCCAGTTCTTTATTCCTTTCAACACAATAGCATTCCATCACCAACAGATACCACAATTTATTGAGCCATTCCACAACTGATGGACACTCCTTCATTTTCCAATTTTTGGATACCACAAAGAACATAGCTATAAATACTTTTGTACAAGTCTTTTCACTTATTATCTCTTCGTGGTATAAATCTAGCCATACTATGGCTGAATCAAAGGGTAGGCATTCTTTTAAAACCCTTTGTGCATAGTTCTAAATTGCTCTCCAGACTGGTTGGACCAATTCACAACTCTACCAGCAGTGTATCAGTGTTCTAATTTTGCCACAACCCCCCCCCCAACATTTATCACTTTTATTTGCTGCCACATTGGCCAGTCTGCTAGGTGTAAGTTGGTACCTCAGAGTTGTTTTAATTTGCATTTCTCTAATCAGGAGGGATTTAGAGGACTTTTTCATGTGCTTGTTGATAATTTTAATTTCATCAGTGTGAAAACTGCTTATTCATGTCCCTTGACCATTTGTTGATTGGTTAATGGCTTGATTTTTTTGTAAATTTGAGTTCAATCCTTATATATTTGGGAAATTAAACCTTTTTCAGAGAGTTTTGTTCTAAAAATGTTCTCCCATTTTGTTGCTTTCCTTCTAATTTTGGTTGCATTGGTTCTGTTTGTACAAAACCTTTTTAATTTGATACAATCAAAGTCATTCATTCTATATTTTGCAATGTTCTCTATCTCTTGCTCAGTCTTAAAATCCTTCCTTTCCCATAGATTCTGACAGGTATGCTCTTCTATGTGGTAGAACAATTTTAAATGATAGTGAATTCTAATATTTAACCACTCCTATGAATGGATGAGATAGAGTAGAAGTAGAGAACATGGAAGTGTAGGATGTTGATGAAGTTCATCATGAAACTGGGATCTTCAATATTTTATAAAGGTCATCTATTTGAATGTTGAAGTCATCAAAGATGCGGGTAGGGATTTAAGTAAAGAGAAGAACAAAATAGACACTGAACTTGGAAAAAGAATGTGACCAGTAAATTATGACACCAGTAAATATCTGGACATGGTACTACAGATACAGGGAATTTCAAAGGAAAAATTTGATTGGTAATAGTAAAAAGAAAGTCTGAAAGTGTAGGTGGAGAATAAGAAAATGTTCTCTCCTCTTGACTCAGTGTTTTGGTAAATAACAGGAAAAGCAACCCTGGAAATGCTAGAATAAGGCTAGAGAAAGCCATGTTTCTATGAGCAAAAGAAGGAAAGAATGTGAGGTAAAGCTATTTAGATGAAAGGGAACTTCTTAATAATAGATTGAGATTTCTACAGGGCACAGTAAAAGAGAAATCAGTGGAAGACTGAGGTTATAGAAAGGTTAAGCTGAGCTGGATATTGATGAAAATGGAAGTAGAATGAGAAAAATATTTTTACCTTGGTAGATCGTAACTCTGAATTATAGATTCAGTATTATAGATACTGAATGAAATGATCAGGGAAAAGTTCCTTGATAATGATAGTCAGTAGGGATGTATCATGAAGGAAGGGTCACTATTCTGTGACAGAAAATGGGTGGGACTGTGACTACACTTTTCTATCTTTCTCCATCATAATTCTTGAAAGATGATGGTGTTTGAGCCAATAGGACTGATGATAATGAAAGCCAGGAAGCTTTCTTGGTATAAAGGTGATCTCTAGTTATAGGAAGCATTTCATTCTACCATCCCTCTCCACAATAATTCACTGAAGGACTGTGGCTATTACTCAGGCTGAGACAGGATGAGTTTGCAATGATTGTAGCTATGCATAATCTCTCCTTAATAGCTTCATCCTCTATCTAGTTAAATCCTTCAAATTATAGGTACTGAGCTTAGACAGACTAGTATGCATCAAGAAAGCCTCTGATCTGAATTTTTAAAGGAGCCCAGGCAAGGGTTTTTATTTTTGTTCAGTTACATGATGGCAGAGGACAAAAAATAAACATCAATATCAGTGGTTCATCCTCTCTAAATTATAAACTCCTTGAGAGTAGGGATTATATTGTTTTTCATTTTTGTACCCTTAGTCCTAAGCAGAGTCCCTTATACATACTAACAAAGTGAAAAGTTTTCATTTGATTGAATGTTTGAAAAAACAACTCTACTATGTCTGACTTTTACCCACATCTACTGTTTTCAAAATTAAATTAAATGTCTGTTATTAAGATGCTGGTGTTTCATGTTAATGTGGGAAAAGCAATGATTTTATTTCTGAGAGGAAATAGAATAAAGATCATGTTTCAGATTTGTTGTGATATTTATGGACAATGATTGGCATCATAGAAGTAAAAATGAATTGAAATGAATTTTCTGACTTAAGGAAGAAAGAAAAATGGAATTCACAGAAAAGTATCCAAAGTAGGATAGGAAAAACAATTTTAAAAGACATCAGATGTCTAAGAGCTTGTTTAAATAGCTGACCTGATCCTGCTGGATCAACTGGAAATAAATGGCCCTTGTGATTATAATACAAATCATCATAAAGATTCCTCTTCTTATTAAAGAAGAGGCCACATAACAACCAAAAACCAACAGGTGTCAGCATAGAGATCAATAGAGCCACCCCAAAATCTGCAATAAAAAATAGTTCTCCATCCAGTGGCATCACTGAAGAACACTGCCAGCTCTGCAAGAAAGGAAGCAGCAGCAATGAAAGTAGAAGGGTGCTCAAGCTGCAATATTGCTGTGGGAACACAAATTTCTGTGATCATGCTTAACCCTATATGTGTGTTCCTTATACAAGGCCATCCAAGAATGTTCCTTTGCTATCCATATGGTCTGTATACATGATGTACCCTTGAGAAGTGAAGGAATGACAATTTTGTTGTCGCTTATTTGTTGTTGTTTTAATGTCTCCTGCTTTTAACTAAGATGTTCTCTTGTTGGCTAGTTTTTCTTCTTATTGTTTGTTGTCCTTCTTACTCAAAGAGAACCAAAATGACATCACAGATATCTTTTGATTTGTGCATAAATTGAATTTAAGTGAGGCAATATTGCACAAAGTCATCAACCTCATTCACTGAACTCCGGTGGCAAGACAAAAGTCAAGACTATTGGAGATAGCTCAAGATGTAGTGGATGACTTTGGCTTCTTTGATGTCTAACCAAGCTCTAAGTGCTCCACAGCACTTCTACCCCCTTCATGGTAGCTGGAACAGTTGCTCATTTTTGCCCAGGAAAGTCTCCACATGCCTGGAGTGGACATCCTCCCACCCCCAACTCACTGACAGGTTTGAGGCCCATTGGTTACCTGCTGAGGTTAACCATGGTGTGGCTATTGCATTTGTTGTAGCTTTTTGGAGCCGCGGGTGAGAGCTGGGTAGCAAATGGACAGTGAAGGAGGAAAAAAGCCTTGAAAAAGTCACAGCAAGCCCTCATACCAGAACGACTAAGCTTCCCTGAATACTCCATACATTCCTGCTCAGCAAATAAAAGAAATGCATAAGTAGAGGGTTATGAACTGTGATTTTGAGTGCATATTGACTCAAATATGTCTCAAACCTCTGATAGCTTTCAAGTGACCCAATCATAAAGAAGGTCCCGGATGCTTAATAAATTTTATTCATATACTTTTTAATACCATTTTAAAATGGGACATTTTGCATTAAATCTACTTTTTATAGAGATAGCATTATATATTATAAATATTACTGTACTTAAGCCAGAAAACCAAAGTTCAATTCTTCTTGACTTTGCCTTCAACTTACTATCTATAGATTTGAGCAAGTCATTTGTCCTCTGAAGGTCTCATCTGGAAAATGGAACTTGTTCTACTTTGTAAACTAAAAACACTGTATACCTACAAGGGATGATGTGTTAATATGCCCTTATAAACATGGGTTCCTAAATTTACTGAAAGTAAAAGAAATCTCCACATCTAGCCCAGCAGCTTATAGTAAATGAGGGCCTCCCTGAGCTCGTGGATAGATGTCTATATCCCAGAGACTGAACTTACAGTCCTGGTATGATGAATCACTCTTTCTGGACAAAAGATGAAGCACACCAGAAGGTACACAATTATGGGCTCTGTTGGGCAAATTTCTTTAATAAGCCTAACTAAAAGCTTCTCCTCCCCTTCTTTAGGGGTCAAAGTCATTGAGCTTAGCAACCTGGCAGAGGAAGATGACAGAACTGGCCTGCAGAATGACAATATCATTTTTTAAAAAAATACAAACTATTAACTGAGATGCTAATATTGCTTTTAGCATTATGTCACCAGATATATTTGCTTATTTAGGAACTTCTTTGTGTATCTGTTTCTAAAAAACATTTTAGCTTCCTGTAGCTTTATTTAAAGATGCCATTTGTTATTTCTTGTTTCTAGGGTTACATAGTGTTATATTCATTAAAAAGAGCATGCCTTCTTAAAACATCCTTCTGGGTTCTTTCCAAATGAATGGTGATATAAATCTACATATGATTGAAAGTAATCTTAATATTTGGTTTTCAGTTATGTTGCCTCAGTTCACACAAATGTTACAAGCACTCAGCTTTTAGTGAAACTTTTCCTTCAACCTGATTGTGCATCATAGGATCCACTAATAGCATAAATATATTATTTCTCTCATAAAATTATGATGTTACTATATTACTAACCCAAAGTCCAAAGCTACAATTTCTTAGTAGTGGTTATATTGTAAGAATGAAGATGACGACATAGGGCTTCCAGGTGGTTCAATAGACAGTCTGAAGCCAAGAACATGTGAGTTCAAATCTAGCCTCAGATATTAGCTGTGTGACCCTGGAAAAAGTCACAATTTCTTTTGTTCTCAATTTCTTCAACTGCAAAATGATAATAATATCATAAAAGGTTGTTAGGGTAATCAAATAAGATAATATTTGTAAAGTGGTTGGCACATAGGCATTGTAAAAATTTTCCATCCCTCCCCCATAAAGAAATTCTAACCCAGAGATATTAAGATTCTTACATACAGTTGTGAATAATTTCTTTTTCCCTGGCACATTTGAAGATGCATCTATATTTTCCACATAAAGTTTGATTTCTTGCAGCTAATCTAACAAAATATCAAGGCATCATGCTTTAGATTTATACATTCCTTGAAATGAAAGTCTTTTTTTATCTCTTAGTATAAAAGCATTTTGGGAAGATCAGGGGACCAAATATTTATGATGACCTGTAATTTCTTTGGTAAAAGTAAACTCCCCATTGGGGAAAACTCCCTCTACCAAAGCAGATCTACAGCCACTCTGCAAATTATAGTCCTAGGAGCTTTTTGAGGAACTGAGAGAATAAATGACTTACAGTCGTGTACTTAGCATGTATCAGAGGCAAGGCTTAAAACTATATCTTTTTATCTCTGAAGACAATCCTCTACCCATCATGCCAGACTGACTGTCTCTGAAAAAAAAAGTCTTTTTCTAAAGAAAAATAGAGTGAGCAAGAAAAGATGCCTAGTACCCCAAGATGGCAAGAATTGCCCAAACTGTAGTATGAAGGAATTTCTGTGTAGAGTTAGGAGGAGAAGGTTACTGCATGCCTCCCTGCTCCCCATTCCAGTCTCAAATATAGCAAATTGGATAATATAAGGAGACACATAGGAAAACTGTCAGTTCAATTTAACTATACTGTCAGTCTTTTAATCTATAAAATAGAGATTTTACCATCTGACTAAATGATTTGAGATATTCAGGAAAAGAAGATAATTTGATACTTTAAAATATCTGGGGTCTCATCAGAATAGAAATTTCTTTACTGGATATAAAATATAATCCCCTCTAAATCTTAGGAAGCTATGTGATTGTGTTTCAACTAAATTTCAGCCACCATCCGTTGTCTGATATTTATACATTCTGGGTATATTAACTTTCTATTTGTCACTCAATAATTCAAAAGATTTTTTAAAAATAATAAGGTGGAATAACCAAAGAATAAAGGGTAAAAAGGCAATAAAACAGTAGCAGTAGCAAAAGCAACAGCAGTAGTAGTAGTGTTGTGAGGAAGATTATTTAGTATTAGTTACATATAATTTATATGGACCTAGCAGGAAGGGCTGGAGGATTCCAAGATGGAATGAAGGAGCAGGAAGTGGGGCTTGTGCTCTGATAGAGACTCCATGGTGGTTGGGACATAACTGTTGCTAACCCTGGGAGATCTCAGAGTTAGGGAAAAACTGCATCCAGATTCCCTGGGATCCTGAGAGGTGGAGGCTTTCAGCAGTGGACAACTGACCTGCAGAGCAGCACCAAGTGGGGAAGTGGTTTGTGATCTGGTGGACAGCATTGCAGACTCACTCTCCCTACCTGGGTACCTTGGATCACCTGGTGGAGCTGGCTCTTGGCATCCTGTGACCATCCTTGGATTTACTGTGAGACCCCAATTGAAAGCCATCCTCATGCCCTTTAGCTGAGCTGACCTGACCAAACCTGGCTGGAACCAGGTTTGAAGGAGCTTTCCCTGTGACTTCAGTGCTGCTTCCTTTGGGCCCTGCCTGGCTTAGGTCAATAGGATAGTGCAGTCAAGTCCTTCCCTGCCCGCTGTGGTTTGCCCTTAGGTTTCAAGTATAGAATCCCTTATTCCCATCCTTTTATTATTTCCCTCAATTTTACCTTTTTGCCTGCTGGTTCCATAGCCTAGGTGAGCTGAGTGACTATTGGGCCAATTTCCATTCCTGTGTCAGTTAACAGCTTGGCAGTAAACCCTGGCCACCCTATCCTGGTTGGTCCTGTCTCTCCTTCAACCCAGTGTGAACCCACAAACCATTTAGATTACATTTTAATAATAATAATTAACATCCCTGGTGCCTCACCATTACAGTAGTGGTAGTGGTGGTGGTGGTGGTGGTCGTGATGGTGGTGTTAGTAATAGTGGGAAAACGAAGAGCAGCTAAGATATATATATATATATATATACACATATATATGTATATATGTGTGTATGTATATACATATAGATAGATAGATATACATGTATATAGTACATTAAGAATTATAGAGCAGTTTACAAATATAGTCACAAATGATCTTTCTTATTATATATAAAACTTTGTAATATAAAATCCAACTCAATAAATATTAAGTATATAATATATGCAAGAAACTATATTAGTTGCCAGAAATAAAGAGACACATAGCACAAGCTCTTCTCTCAAGAAGCTAACAATCTAATAAGAGCTATGAGTCCATTCCTAATTCTAATTTGCTTGATAAATTATGGTCTCCAAAATTTTTTGATCAAGTATTCATTTCAGCAAAAACAATTGAGCATCTAGTCCAAAATATGTATATTTACTTGTAAATTACATATATAAATATATATGTACTTCTGTGTATGTGTTCTTGTCTTTGTCACTTTCTTTTTGTTTTACTTTTTATTTTATATTTTTCCAGATTATATGTAAATACAATTTTAATAATCATTTTCTGACATTTTGCAATTCTTGTTCTCTCCCTCCCTTTCATCTTTCCTCTTCCCAAGATGACAGATAATATGATATATATTGTAGATGTCCTATCACACAATACATATTTCCATATTCATCATGTTGTGAAAGAAGACAAATATTGCTCAAACTAGAAAAAAATTCATAAAGGAAATAAAATGAAGAATGGTATGCTTCAATCTGCATTCAGATTCCATTAGTTCCATCTATGGGAGTACAAAAACTTTTATGTCTATATATGTACATTTGTAAAGTATATTTATAAAAGTTATATAAATTTAATTTATTTTGATTAATTATATTAATAGTTGTCATAGCTGAAATAGAGATCTCAAAAAGATACATAGTGCCAAATGAAAGAAATCTGCCATTGGCTACATTTATAATATCATGATTTTTCTTTTTCTTTTCTTTTTTTAAACCCTTACCTTCCATCTTAGAATCAATACTATGTACTAGTTCAAGGCAGAAGAGCAGTAAGGGCTAGACAATGAGGGTTATGTAATTTGCCCAGGGTCACACAGTTAAGAAGTGTTTAAGGTCAAATTTGAACCCAAGACCTCCCATCAATAGGTTTGACTCTCTAGCCACTGTGCTACCCAAATGCCCCATGATTTTGCTTTTTCAATCAGATACACCAATTATTAAAAGATATTTTTTAAAATTCAACTAAATTTTTCATCTTCCCTGATGTAAATCATATATTCTTCTATTTTAAATTTTTCTTTTTTGCCAATTATACGTATTAACAAAATTTTCACATAAGTTTTCTGAAGTTATATGATTGAACTTGTCTCCCTCCCTTGCTCCCCCTTCCCTCTCCTAGAGCTAGCAAGTGATTTGAACTGAGATACACATGCTACACATGTATTTAAATCACATATTCTTATAAATTAATATTTAAGTTTGTCATTTTCATATTTTTAAACCCTTAACTTCTGTCTATTGGCTCATAGGTGGAAGAGTGGTAAGGGTGGGTAATGGGGGTCAAGTGACTTGCCCAGGGTCACACAGCTGGGAAGTGTCTGAGGCCAGATTTGAACCTAGGACCTCCTGTCTCTAGGCCTGACTCTTAATCCACTGAGCTACCAAGCTGCCCCTGCATTTTCCTATTTTTAACAAATTTTTCAAAACATACTGACACTCATCTTGGGAGATCTACAAGAAGGTTACAACTCTTTTTTGTTTTTAAAGTATACAGATATGGAAATTTTATGGGTGATGTCCTCATCATTTTCACAATAAAAATATACATAATAAAAACATCTCTAAACATCTACTTTCACAATGTTTTTACATGGTGTTTCTTTCAAAAATCATTTGCTTTGTCACTCATGTTAAATTATCATCTTTGTCTTATATTCAAGCTACATAGAAAACCAACTTAAATACATAGTCAAAAGCCATTCCCAGTAGATAACTGCTCAAATAATTTTAACAGAGTTCTCAAAAAGAAAAACTTCAAACTATTAACAATATATGAAAGTTTGTTTTTAATGAAAGAAACAGAAATCAAGACAACTCAGCTTTTACTTCATATACAGCAAATTGGCAAAGATGGGCAAAAACAGAAATAATCATTGGTGGAAATGTTGTAAGAAGTAAGAACATTACATGGCAGCAGAACTCTGAATTGGTCCAATCATTCTGGAAAACAATTTGGAATATGTTTTGACAGTGATTAAAGGTCTATGCCCTGTCATTCAGAAATCCCATTGATATAAAGGAAGTCAAATATGAAAAAGAAAGGTTCAACATACTCAAAATATTTAGAGTAGCACTTGTAATAGTCACAAAAAAACAATGAAGTATATACTCTTCATCTGTTAGAGAATGGTTGAACAAATTGTAATGCATAAATGTAATACACAAGTATGGAAAATTCAAAGGTGTATAGAAAGACATAAGAACTGGTGCAAGGTAAAATAAGCATATTAAGGAAAATAATGCATATAATAACACCAACAATTAAGTTAGAAAATACAAAACCAACAAAATCAAAACTAAATGCTATGTGACTATAATGACTAAGCTTGTCCCCCAAACAGAGGAAATAAAATACACCTCATCTCTTTTCTTTTCAGAGGTAAGTAACCATGGACATAGAACACTTAAAATGTTGCAAGACTTGACTGATGTGTTAGTTTTACTAAACTACTTTTTGCCTCTATGTTCTACTTGGTGTTATTTTGGATAACTCTACATTTAGAAAAAGTAAGGAGGGATAAATATGGAGATTAACATTTGTAAAAAGGGATATTATTATTATTAAATATTGGCTTTATCATGAAGGGAGAAATTAAGTGAGTTTATTATGAAATATCTACTACATAGCATATTATTGGAAGCCACTTATTACCATAGAATAGTTCAGCAAATTGAGATACTTGCCTTTCTATAAATTTTTTTCCAATGAATAATCCCTTTAAGTTTCACTATTTTAAAAATATTTTGCCAGGAGATAAACAATGATTCTCTGTATGAAGAAAATTATAGCACACGTAATCTTGGTGGGGGGGTGGTAAAGATTGGTTTTAGAGGAGTTTGAGTCTTTTGTTTGTTTTGTTTGTTTTTTGGCAGACCTTTCCAAATAAATATTTCATGATGAAATATTTGCATTTTTCCAATACTTGACTCTAGAAGTCTTCAAATATATTTTCAGTCGATTGCATATATTTTCTCATATCTTCTTTTTCAGATGCATGCCTTATTCTTCCTGTGGCTTGCTTCATTAATCTGAAGATTAAACTAAATTTGTAGATGTTGAAACCAAGAAAGTGATTCTTTCAAATACTCAAATGTCCAAATAGATCTGTGAGTGCTTCAATTTGGAAATCCCTTCAATGATAAATCAATCAAGCAGCAGCTATTTCTTTAGGCCCTAGAATTTACCAGGCACTTTGCAAGGCACTGAGGCTACAGAAACAAAAATGATACAGTCCTTGATCTCAAGAAAATTACATACTGAAATGAGATACTATATATGTAAATTAAGTGTGTGTATATGTTTGTAAATAAGTGTGTGTGTAAGCACCCACATATATTATATAGATAACATATATCACAAATAAGTATATGCCAAATATATGCCAAATATATACAAAATAAATGTAGTAGCTAGGTAAAGCAGTGGATAGAGTGCCAGGCTTGGAGTCTAAAAGTTTTGGAACTTCAAATCTGGCCTCAGATGCTTAGTAGCTGTATGAATCTGGTCATTTAACCCCATTTACTATAGTCTTCTCATCCATAAAATAAGCTGGAGAAGGAAACTGCAAACTACTCCAGTATTTCTGGTAAGAACACCCCAAATGGAGTCAAAAAGGAGTCAGACAAAAATGAAAACTAAACAACAAAAATGCATAATAAATACGTGACAGATGGGGAGAGAGGATACTACATACAAGGTGAGGAAATCATGAAAGGCTACCTGTAAGAGGTGGTACTTGAGCTATGTCTTAAAGCGAACAAAAGGTTCAAAGTAGGAAAGGTGAGAGAAGATTGCATTCCAGGAATGGGAAATGACTGCTGCAAAGGCAGAGACATGCCGAATGTCCTGTGAGAACAGCAGAAAGGTTATTTTGACTGGATCTTAATATTTAGGGAGAAAGGGTTAAGAAGCATAGAAAAGTAAGTTGAGGTCAGGTTGCTGAAGGCATCAAATACCAAACAGTGAAGTTTATATTTAATATAGGAGTCAACAGAGAATCCCTGGAATTCACTGAATAGAAAAATGTCATGCTCTGCTCTCCTTTAGGAAAATTGCTTTGGCAGCTATCTGAAAAATGAATTGGGGAGGAGAGAAACCTAAGGCAGGGAGACCAGATAGAAGGCTATTCTAGAAGGTAGCTAGGTATCTTAGTGGAATGAGAGCCAGGCCCAGAGATGAGAAGTTCTGGATTCAAATTTGGTCTCATACACTTCCTAGCTGTGTGACCCTAGTCAAGTTACTTAACCTTCATTGCCTAGCCCTAACCACTCTTCTTCCTTAGAACCAATACATAATATTGATCCTATTATGGAAAGTAAGGGTTTAAAAAAAAAAAAGAAGGTTGTTGAATAGCCTAAATGAGCAGTGCAAAAGGTCTGAACTAGGGTATTGGGGGAATAGAAAGAAAAAAACAGATGTGAGAGATGCAGGGAAGGTAGTGAAAAATAGTATTTGGCAGCTGATTGGGTACTGGGGATGAGTAAGACTAAGGGATCAAGAATGAGCCTGAATGACCAAATAATATCCTTGATAGTGATAAATAAGTATGGAAACATTGAATTTGGAGGCAATGTTAATTCTGGACTGCATATCATAAACTATCCATGCATGAGCATGTTATAATTTCCCCCCCCCATCTCATCAAAAAACGAAAAGTCACAGTTAAAAGAGGTCAAGGGGAGGCAACAACTTACTCACCAGCCCTTCACTAGGAGCCCAGAGGAGTGCCTGTGGAAGCCACCAGGCAGGATGTGAGTAATATGGGGAAAGGGATTTTCCCAATAGTATTGGTTTATCAAATCCTGGTTCTATGGCACATTTAAGTTATAATCATCCCCAAGGCACCAACATCTTCTGCTAAAAGAAGGAAGTGAAGAATTCACATAGTAATCTTGATAAAGGGCAGAGTAGAAAAGTTTGTAACAATAATTTTAACAGGGTGGTGGAATAATTCTGGAGATAATCTGATAATCTCTGAAACTGTGCATTATCCCAATTGGCTGGGCGAGCAGTGACCAAATGCAAAACTCCTAAAAGATTTCTGGTCTTTCCACCCCAACTTTAGAGACCAATAAGATCAACTATTAAATTTCTAGCAGAATATTAATACTATCAGAATATCTAAACTTTATGTCCTCATTTGACATGAGCCAGGTGATAAAATTTTGCTCTAGCATAGAATCATAACATTTTGACCTAGAAAGGAGTTTTCAAGCCATCAGTTCCAAGTTCCTTTTCTTTGTGTAATGGAGTCCTCTGGCAGTCAGCTAAAGCCTTCTCTGAATTTTTAAATATAAAAATATTAATAATATAATTAAGATATAAAGATATTTATAAATAGAAAATACATGGGATTGTAAAGGAAACAAAAGGTTGGTAGAATAAAGAATTTTTTCCCCAATACAAGTTCATAGCCTTCCTGAAATCTGCCCACAGACTCCAGGTTAGAAAGCCTTGAGATAATCCAAGCCATTCATTTACAGAAGAAGCAACTGATATCCAGAGAATCCAAGTAGTCTGCCCAAGATTTCTTCATATGTAAGGAGCTTTTTTGTTCTTTTTTTTACCAGCCAACATAGACATACAGTAGGACAAAACCAAGAGTTAAGAAAAGGTATGGGGGAAAAGGGGTCCTGACTGACTTGCCATGAAGAAAAAGCTAAAAGTTTCTCATATGGGCACATTGCTCAAAGAAAGGTGCCCTGGATTTCTGGAGGGTTAATGGGTGGAGAAATCAAACTGTCTTTGAAATCTATCCTGTCTCTAAATCTAGGAAGATGGCAAAAAGCAGTGTCTCAAAAGGGAAAAAAGTAAACAAAACAAAAGAAAGTCATCTTCTTCTGACTATCCCATTTAGGTTATCCAAATTTACATAAAAATAGTCTTTTAAGTGAAATATAATTTACAAATATATCTTGAACATTCCTCAAGTTGTGATGAAGATATTTAAAATATCATAAACTATTAACATAATTTGATAACGGAACTAGCCTTTTAGCATATATCTTTTTTTGTTCTTAATTTAAGAATTGGTCTATTAAAAATGAATTGCTATTCATTTCTTCTCAGACTTCCAAAGTGAATATGTATTGTTTTCAAACGAACCCCAAAAAGTCCTCTGGGAAGGGGAGATATGAGAGATATATTAAGAAATAAATTTGATGTTAAAGAAACAAAATATAGCAGTGATTATTCAAAATCGACTTCATCTGAAGCCCACAAAGAAATCTGTAGAATTTAACACTAATTTTTGTGACTTTCTTCTTAAGGGGAAGTTTTAGAAAGTCTCCCTAGAGAGCATTTATAATAAATCTTCACTAACTTTCTTTTAAGCAGGAAAGAAAAATCCATTTAAGATGGTGCTTTAAGGCAAAAATGTTACCTGACTCCAGATTCAAACTTTTCATTTATTAGGGAAGATGTAAAAGTCTCCAGGGGTGCTGATGCAGTCTGTTCTGAGGAGTGAAAATGGAGACGTTACTTCAGGGCAAATGAGTTTCAACCGTCTAGCAGCAGGAGACAATAATTTTAAGTGTCCACCATGACAGATGTCTCTCCCAAAGTAAACATATCTTTTCTGTACCACTGAGGCAGCCCAATGATTTTTCAGATGAAACATACCCACTGTTGATACTTGATGCTGAGGGAGCCAGGAGCACAAACAATGATATTGTAGACTTTTAGCTTCATTGTCCTCATCATTTGATCATCATCATCATCTGTTCTACCTCATTCTGTCCTGATCCACACAAGGTCTAGTGTCCTCGACTCAATATTACTTTGTGTTTAGTTTGTATTTAATTTTCTACATACACATTTTCTTCAAATAGAATATCAGCTTCTAAAGGACAGGGACGTTTTGATTTTTCTTTTTGTATCCTCAGGGACCAGCACAATGTCTGGTATATAATAAGAGCTTAATGAATGCTTATTAATTGAATTAAATGTTTTGCTTTTAAAGAATGTATAATGTATGTACATATCCACATATGTAATATCTGCACGTATGTGATTTTAAAGAAATATTACCTACCATTCATTTGTTATAGGGAATTTGTCCTTCTTTAAAGACATAAAATAGCAATATAGAAAATATATTTAATGATCATTGATTTGATAGTAATAAAAGAAAAATATTGAGATCATTCATTTGAACAAGTCATATAAGGATTTTTTAATGAGATTTTGCCATTGTCATTATTAAATAGTGAGAGCAAAGTAGTGCCAAATAATATGAAGTTAGAGTTAAATCTTCAAACACTGACCTATTAGCAGATCAGCAAATACAGTAGTTTATTTCCCATCCATGCCATCATGCTGGTTGTACTCCTATTTGGAATACTCTGCCCTCTCAGCTTCATGTCTTAGTTTCCTTGGACTCTTTCAAGGCTCTGCTTAGATGTTACCTTTTGTGGGAAGTCTTTTCTAGCCCTCCCATCTGCAAATGCATTTCCCTTTCAGGTCACCTTCCATCACCTCTGTATTTATTTTGTCTGTACTTGGTTATTTACATGTTGTTTCCCCCATTAGAATATAAGCCCTGTGAGGCCAGAGATTATTTTTGCCTTTCTTTTAAACCAAGCATTTAGCACAATGCCTGGCATATTCTAAGCAGTTATTAAAAGTTTGTTGACTGCCTGAATGAATACCAACTACAGAAAAATGAGTATTTTTCCCAAACCAGTTAGTGTTTGCTTCATTTAGGGTTTATTAAAGCTCTGCTACATCTGGGCACACAAACCAGTTGTTTTTAAATCTGCCTGGAAATAAATAATGTTCAAAAATAAATAGTCACAGCAACTAAGTGTAGTAGGCTGAACCTCCATTTTAAGGAATAAAGATTCTGATGGAAGTGGCAAGGGCAGCTATTCCTTCAGCATTAACACAAAGACAGTATAAGTTTCTAATTCCTATAATATTCTTCTTTGATTTTTTTCTAGTGTAAACAATATGTGTCTTGTTTCACAACATGACAGACATGGAAATATGTATTATACAATAACATATGTACAACCTATATCATATTGCCTGCCTTCCTGGGGAGGAATTCAAGGGGAGATAAAGAACATGGACTGCAAAATGTCAGAAAATGATTATTAAAAATTATATTGCCATGTAATCTGACAAAATAAATATTAAAAAAAAACTAGTTACTTAACTATATAAATTGGCACAATAGCCCATAACTTCTACCTTAGAAATTTCCCTCTAGAAAAAGTACATTGTAATTAAACTTGAATGTCACATAATCTATGCATGGGTTCATTTCATTCCACAAACATGCTTCCAGCAAAACACAACTTAACAACTCTGCTCTGGTGGGAGCAGAAATTACATTTCTGTGTCTGCTCACTCATTTCAATGGTCCATTCTCAGATGCAGGCTGCAGTTTAACCCAAAGTTCTGACATGGAAGAAATTTTATAAGGAAACATGGCACACTGCAGCTACAGCAATAGTTAGGATGTGCACCTCCTTTTATCTTCCTTCTTTTCTTTTACAAGGAAGGTAGTGGTTGTTTTCAGTTGTTTCCTTCATATCTGACTCTTCATGATCCCATTTGGGGTTTTCTTGGCAAAGATACTGGAGAGGTTTGCCATTTCCTTCTCCAATCTTCAGGAAGGAGCATATGACAAATGCAAAAGTTCTCAATGACTGGGACTTTTACTTATTATTCAGATAACATTCTTATGAACATCAGGTAGCTTCTTTAAATATTATTTGCTTGAAAATCCACTTTGAAATTCTTATCCTGATGTCTTCATTTGAGTAGAGTAATTTATGTTTGATTTAAGTTGAGTAGAGTAATTAATACAATTAAACTTTCACTTTTGCATTCTTGCATTTTTTTCCTCTTACTTGGTTGTACTAGGTAGACTTTTTCATATCCCATCACTGCTTTATAATATGTTGCAGCTGAAAAATCTACCAGTAAATGTTCTGTCTTATGCATTGTAACCAAATTGAATGAGAAGCACTTGGGGCTATAAAGATTCTTTATATATATAAAACTTCAAATAAGTTACCTGCTACCATACCACATTATAAGGTGATACCCTTGGGGCAGCTGGGTAGCTCAGTGGATTGAGAGTCAGACCTAGAGACAGAAGGTCCTAGGTTCAAATCTGGCCTCAGACACTTCCCAGCTGGGTGACCCTGGGCAAGTCACTTGACCCCCATTGCCCACCCTTACCATTCTTCCACCTAGGAGCCAATACACAGAAGTTAAGGGTTAAAAAAAAATAAGTTGATACCCTTTCCTTCTATTACTTTCAAAAATTCCCTTATAATAACAATTTTTACATACTGCTTCATGGTTTACAAAATATTTTCCTCACATCAACCCTAGGGATACTATAAGTATTATTATCTTTATTTCACAGATGAGGAAATTGAGGCTCAGGGGGGGTTAAATGATTTTCTAGTAATCACACAGCTAGCTAGCATGAGGCAATATTTAAACCCAAAGCTCTCTGGGCTCTATGTCCAGTGTGTTTTCACTGACACTGTGCTGTCTCTTTCTAGATAATCTAAAATATTTCATTGTAGTGATATTGAGAACCTACAGATGTGGATTTATATCCTAAGACAAATCAGACTGATTTTAGTGAAGATAGAGAGAGAAAAAGAGGGAGACCAGGAGGAAGGTTACAATTTGTACCTGTATCTATATTCTTCATGGCTTTCATACACTTCTCTGCAACTTACAACAACAATATTTCATTCATTTAATTTCATTTTTTTAAACAGAAATACAGCATCTCCTAGAATTGAAAAGAACCTCCCATGGAAAGTAAAATTCAATAACAAGGAAACTGAGGTATATTTCTCTAAATAAGATCAGTTTTCTAACAGTTAAACAAATAGCTATTAATAAAATGGGCCAGACTAGCTCCTTCAGCCAGGCCAGCTACACAATGAGAAGGCAAAAAAAAAAACCCTTTATTGTGATGAAGGAAAGGAGGAATACAGAGTAGTTGGGAAATGTCACAATTAGCCTCAACTGGGAAAAGAGGCTTGGCCTTCAGATGTGATGATCCTGCTCCTCTAACAATTAAGGAATGTTCATTGTTTTATGGCATTCAGCTGTCTCTTGTAATCTTGGCTAAGAGGCCAGAACTACCTGGTTTGATTGCCAACAAGGGAGAAACAAACCTCTCAATTTCCAAGGAGAGACAAGGACAGAAGAATTCTTTTTTTTTTTTTGGGGGGGGGGGAAATGGAAGGGCAGAATCCATCTTAAGATGCTCAATAGTTTACAGTTGTAAACTGTCAAAGTCCCAGGTTAAACTAGTTGGCAAGCACATGTCCCAGGGGCTAGGTTCAGGAGTAATAACATCATTGCTTTTAAACCACACCTTTAAGCCAATCCAAAATGGGAAGAGACTGCATTTTCAAGCAGAGTGAGTTCAGGCAGATGCAAACCATTTTAAAAATCAATACAGTATAAAATCAATTACATTATAAAATCAATACAGTAGAAATCAGAGGAAATATTAATTTCTAACTTTATACACCCTAAAGACATCTAGTCTAACTCATACCTAAACAAGAATTACCCTGTCCATAATATCCCCAACAAGTGGGGGATCTAGACTTTGAAGAACCTTATGATAGGAAAACCTATCATTTCCCAAATCAACCCATTCCACTTTGTGGATTTCTCTAGATTCAAGGAAGTTGTTCCCCTTGATCCTTAGCAGAACCTTCCTCTGTAATTTCCACCAGTTTATCTTCTGGAGCCAAGCAGAACAAATCCAATCCATTCTCCACATGGCAGTCCTTCATGTAGTTAAAAAGAGCTATCTTTCCTCTCCCCCAATCTTCTCATCTCAAGGCAAAATAGCCCCAGCTCCTTCAACCAATCTTTATATGATGTGATATCGATGCTATGTCCCATCCTGCTTTCTGTCATCTGGATATTCTTCAGCTTTATACTACTTCCAAACTGTGGTGCTCAAAACTAAGCACAATATTCCAGATGAGGCATGACAAAGGCATATAGACCATAGACCATAGGCTTCCTAATGCTAGCTGCTTTAGCTCTTAATATAACCTAAATGTCATTAGCGTTTGTGGCTTTCATATCACACTATTGATTTTTCAATGAAGGTATGCAATGGATAGACCTCTGGACCTATCATCAAGAAGAACCAGAAATCGAACCTGACTTTGGACACTTAATGACTTTGTTACTCTGGAAACTAACTTAGCTCTGTTTGTCTTAGTTTCTGCAACTGCAAAATGGAGGTGATACTAATAACACCTTCTCAGGGTTAAAATGAGGATCAAATGATCTAATATTTATAAAATGTGCTTAGCATAGTACCTGGTACAAAGCAGGCACTATATAAATGTTACTCTCTTTCCTAAAACTCCCAGAATTTTTCTGATGAAATTAATGTAAATTAATTTTTTATGCTTCTTTCATCAGTGAAGGTTGAGACAAATTGAAAAAAGACTTGAATAAAAGAGAAAAAGAAAAGGAAAATATTTTGAAGATTTATATTGTTTGGGCATTGTGATGAAGAGGAGATAAGATTGAATTGGGAGAAAGGAATTTTCTAGGATTTAATGAGGAGAACTTGGACTATAGAAAAAGGATTCAAAAGGAAGAGAAAGGCTCAAGTGAAAGAACTGAAGGAGGATTCAAGAAGGAAAAGCAGAAGGAAAAATTATTTTATCTGAAAAGGGATCAGAAAATGAAAGAACTTGAGGATGAGAAATAAAAGGAAGATGGTAAGAAAATGGAGAGGAGTTTGGTCAGTAGGTCTGTCAAGGTGCTGATGAGGTGATATGGTGGTAACAAAAGGAAATTTCCCGAGAGAAGCTGGCCACAGGTGCTTTTAGAAAGAACTAGGAACTATGGTTCTTGCTTTCAGGAAGTATGAGAAGCAGGGAGAATTTTGTAATTTCTTCTGAGTACAGACAAAATTTGTCTTTCTGTCACAGCAAGGTGATTGCTATCTGTGTTAGAAATACAGTCTGATCTTTTAAAAGAGAACAGTCTTTGAAGAACATCTCTGCATAAGTTTTCTGGGGAAAAGGCTTCTATGTGAATTGAATGAGGGGGGGATCTAAAGGAGCAAAAGCAGTGAGGAGGCTGAAGGGTAGAAGGATGTAATTCAGGAAAGGAAAGAAATATTTTTTAACATTCAAAGCTAAGAAGATCTTTTAGAGGAGAGAACTGAGCCCTCTGAAGATAAAGCAGTTGCATATCCTCTCCCTGGGAAATGACAACCATCTTATTGCTTTTCCACTAATGGCTTTCCAAAAAAAAAGTCTAATCACTTGATGTTACTTTGGAACCCAGACTAGTTCCTGATGCTTCTGATTTCCTACCAAACTGTCTATCATTGACTACAACTTTTGAACTTTGAGTTCATTGACTGAGATGTATAGGGCTCCAATTGATTCTTTTCATCATTGCTAATGGAAAAATGAAGTGAAGTCATGAGTCAAGTGTAAAAAAAGATTCCTATAGCCAACATTTCTCTCTCTGCTTCAAACTCCATTCCTCTAATGTCAAACAGACCACAATTTCCATTATTTCTATCCCAATCAGGACACTTGATCTTCAGCCCTTTTATATCATCTTGCTTTGGTAGGCTGTTTGGGATAATGGATAGAAAGCCAGACTCAGGGAAACCAGTTAAAGACCTGCCTCTGACATATACTCTCTGTGTGACTCTGGACAAGTCACTTAGCCAGTTCATCTAAGACTATAAATTGCAAAGAAAGCAATGACCTTCATTGGTCAAGAGATTTTTATTGCATGGGAGCTCTCTATACCAGTGAAATCACAGGTGTGGTCCCTATCCCCCAGCCCCTTTTACAGGTAGCACCTTAACCCTCCAAATTAAATGAAGATGATGCCCATGGCTGTGCCACATATACCCTTTCCTTAATCATCTAAGACTATTCACTTGGCAATGGCAGGCTCAAATACAAAGCCCAATTCCTAACTAGGAAGGAAATCGAAGAAAAAAGTTCTAGTTATCAGGCACACTCAGCTACTTTCCAGTCAGTAGTTCATACTTTCAAATGGCATGCCATAAAGCTACTTTTTTGAGTTCTAGGACTTCTGTTTGTTTTTGTTCACCAGAAATCCCTCACACCAGGGTATAAACCTCTTAATTCTCAGGTCATCATTTTCATTAGATGCTTTAGTTATGTTGATACTCTTCTGGACTTGTAACTTTGACTGAACAGTCTTGCTCTTTTGTTTCCATGTGCTGGCATAATGGAGACATTTTAATAGTATTTAAGTTAGACACCATGGGGGATAATCTTGGGAGACTGAGGAATGTTTATGCTTTCTTTTAATGGAAAGTCACAGGGCTGATTGATTCACCACTGGCACATGAATAACAGGTACTAAAAATGTTTTGAATATTTTCTATCTAATAGAAGAATTCCCATAGAAAGAAAAACTTAATATTTTTAGGTGTGTTAGCTGCCAAAATTATATATATACCAAAATATTTTATATAATTTTAAATATTTTTAATTGAACAATAACTATAACTGGCTGGGTGATAGATTCTTAGTATTTACAATTTTGTTCCTACTTTTTGTTTTGTTCTTTTTTTTGAGCACTGGATTATTTCTTCCTCCTCCATGGGTCCCCTTTCACTAAATACCCATACTACCTGTAGTAATTTCTGTCTGTTCTTGACATACACAAACATACACAGTTCAGTGTGATGCTGGCCAATATGAAGCTTTGGTCATGTAATAGTTTATTTTACAAACTCAAACTTTCTACAATTTGTTTCATAAATTAGAGTACATTATACATTAGAGTACATAGCCAAAATTTACAACGATTTCCATTTGAAAGCTAGAATACTGGAGGAAGTTAAGTTACTTTACCAAAGTTACATTGTAAGTGTTGCAGCCAGGTGGTATCTAAATAGATCGCTGGACATGAAATCAGGAAGACCTGAGTTCAATTCCCACCTCAGATAACTACTACCTATATGACCCTAAACAAGTAACTTAATCTCTCTTTGTCCCTATTTCCTCATCTGTAAAATGGGAATAATCTTACCTCCGTCACAAGATTGTTTTCAGAATCAAATGAAATGGCATGCATAAAGTGCTAACTATTATTTCAAATAAGTTACAGAACAATTTTTCCCTTCCTCAACCCATCTCTCACATAGTTGCCAACTTGATATTGTTACTGTATAGATCTGATCATGTCATTCCCCTATTCAAGAAGATTCAGTGGCTGGCTATTGCCCCTAGGATAAAACACAAAAGTTTCCATTTGACATTTAAAGCCCTTTCAACCTGGTTCTAAACTCTTTTTCCAGAGTAATTTCACATTATTGCTTTTCTTACATTCTATTTTACAGTCACAATGGCCTATTTTGATGTTCTATCTCATGCTAGCTCAGTTCAATCATATACAAATATCAGAATTGAATTCTATACAATGAAAACACTGTTTTTTAACAATAACCCTAAATATATGAGACATAATTATTTCTTAAAGGAAGATGGAAATAGATTATCAATCAATATCTGCCTTAGGCCCTCAGAGACCTCATATATTCTGTCATTACAAGAAAACAGCCACTGAAGTCTGAAACTGCCCATCAAGATAAAAAAGGGAGCTGAAGGGTTCAGGGCAACTCTTTACAGTTCAATGGGGTGATAAGGAAGAGGAAGAAAGCATAGCAAAAAATCTTTTGCTCTTCTAGACACAATGGAATGAAAGAGACTGAGCCTCTTGTCCCACTGCCCACCAAAAAGAAAAAGAGGTGAAAAGGGGAACAAGTTTTCTGGCTCTAAGGCCCACCAGAAAGAAAAAGAAGAAAGGGGAAAATTACCTCAAATGACCTTTTTCCTTTGATCTCTGCCTGCCATTTCCAGTCATTGATACACATGCCAGGATCTCTGCCTGCTTATCTCTTTGTTCCTGAAAATTTATCTTCTGCATTCCAAGTTCTACCAGATCCAAAGGGTAATGAAAAGCCTACCCTTTTCGAAAGGACAAATCAGTTTTGAATCAAGGGGATCCTTGATTGGATCCTGATTAACTTTTTAAAATGTCCTTTGTAATTAAAGTCATTATTGTCAGTATTGCTATTGTGATAGTACTCCCTATTACCTGCAGAGTCAAATATAAAATCTTGTGTCTTTATAAACTATTCATAACACAATTGCTTCCTACCTTTGTAATTTTTTCATACCTTACTCCCTTCTTTGTACTCTGAGTATATATAGACCAGTGTACCTGGATCTCACATAAGGTCTATTCTGAGCATTTTAACTAGAAGTCCTTCATGGTGTAAAAGCTCTCTTTCTTTGTCTCTACCTCCTTGACTTCCCAAATCTCACCTTCTGTACAGTATAAGCCTTTATCAAAATCTCACTTCCCTTAATTCTAGTGCCTTGCCTCTGTAGACGATCTCCCATTTATTTTACATATAGCTTTTTTGTACATAGTTGTTCATATACTGTCTCTCCCATTAGACTGTGAGATACTTACAAGCAAGAATTAATTTTTGCCTTCATTTCTATCCCCAGACCTTTGTATATTGCCTGGCATATTTTAGTTGTTTAATAAAAGTTTGATAATTAGCTTAGTAATGTCTTCACCCAAGGAGATTTCTAGTTTCTCTTTCCAAGTGCTTTGAACAAGTTATTTCTAACTACCATTGAGACAAAAAAGAAGACCTAGGCACTGGAGATATTAGTACAAAGAAAATTATCTCCTCAAACCAGTCACTGTGACTCTTTGAGGCTTATCTATTTTTCTGGGAAAAGTTCTATTGGAAAGTACATGATTCTAAACCCATCTTCATGTGACTTATGTAATGCAAGGAGGCTAACAGAAACTTTTTGCTTCTGTAATTTCTAACGGTCACAAAAAGTCAGTTAAACATCTTAGAATCTTCAGAAAGTCAGTTAGAACTTGAAGCTATAAATAGAGGTGAAGTTCCAACTGAGGAGGCTTTTGCCTTCTAGCTTTTGCTGTGGCTGGAGGCTTTTGCTTTGGCTTAACCTGTTGGCTTTGGCCTAACTGCTTCAGCCTTGGCCTGTGCTTATTTTGTCTTGGGAAATTTGGATCTATCTCATTTCTCTGGACCTCTCCCTGATCTCCCATCTACATCCCTCCCCTTCTCTGAATTTCCTTTGGGTCCTGGTTGGCAGGGAGGGCTTGGTGATTGAACATAGTGGATTTTAGTTTCTTTAGATAATTAGAGTATCCTCAAATAAGTTACCCCTAGATTTGATAAAGACTTTACTTAAAAGGCAGTCAAATCTTCCTGACTGGGAGAGTCAGGCTCTTTCTGTCTAAACCTCTCCGCGACCCATCCCCCACCATCACCCTCTCCCTAGCAGCAGTTAGAAAACCCTGAACCCCTCTCCCCAAATTGCATTCTTATACCCACTCAGATTATTTATTCACTTTTTTTGATAACACTTATTAGCCCTAGATCTCAAAATGTATTACATTAAAATATACAAAGCAGTATACATTAAAATGATAGGATATTAATCAAAAAAGAGGTTATCATAGGTATATAGATTAGGAATGCAAAATATACAAGTAAAATACAATTGCATGGTAATTGATGAACTCAAAAACTTTAGTCAGTGAAGGAAGAAGGATTCACTATTTGACAAAAAAAGGAAAACTGGAAAGCAGTCTAGCAGAAATTAGTTTTAGATCAACACCTTGCACAGCCAAGATAAGCTTCAAATGTACACATGACCTAAATATAAAAGGACACATTATAAATAGAGAAACAAGGAAGAAACTACCTTTTAGATGTATGGTTGGAGGAATTGTTCATGACTAAAAAGTGACAGAGAAAATCACCTAAGACAAAATGAGAAATAGTGATTTCATAAAATATTCAAAATTTCATTCACAAACAAATCTATTGTGGTAAAAATTAGAAGGTAAAAAGGTAATTGAGCAAAAAATCTTTGCAATGAATTTCTCTGAAAAAATTCTGATTTTCAAAATATATAATGAACTGATTCAAATTTATCAGAGTAATGGCTATTCTTTAATAAATATTCAAAGACTATTAACAGGTTATTGTAGTTGAAGACATTCAAGTTATCAACAACCACATGAAAAATTATTCAAATCACTAATAATTAGAGAAATACAAATTAAATCAACTTTAATACTCTACCTTGTACCTATCAAAGTGTCAAAGAAGATGAAAAAAGAAAATGATAAATAGAAAGCTAGGGGAAAACCAATACACTGGTGACTATTAGTGAGACTATGTATTGATTCAGTCATTCCAGAAAACAAGTTGCAACTGAACTTGTCCAGAAAGTTATTAACTAAAAAAGACTCCTTCACTCAGCTATATCCCTCCTAAGCATATACCCCAAAGAAAGAGGGAAAGAACCTGCTTATACAAAAACATTTATAGCAGTTTTGTGGTAGCAAAACATTGGAAATTAAAATAATATCCTAATATTAGAAAATATCCAAAGTCTGATACAAATGTAATAGAATAATATTGCAAGATTTAAGACCCCAGTAAGCCAAAGAACGCAAGCGAAATCTGAGCGCCGGAGCAGAGAGTGGATGCTGGGCGCAGAGCGCAGGCTGAGCAGAGCACAGGCACAGGCAGAGGCGTGGGTGGAGGCAGACACAGCCAGGAACTAAAGCTCTGAAAACCTGAGTGGGGAACCAGTGCAGACGGGTATATGACTGTGGAAGCAGCGCCCTGAGACTTGTAAAGGAACCTCCTGCAGAGGATCAACTAAGGGGGTCCACCAGGGGGCTTGACCTTGGAAAAAACCAGAACTCAGACCTCAGGAGCCAATAGACCGCGGACAGACACTGAGCGTGAGGATAAACCTGAGAAGCTGCTGGGCTAATGATGGCTACCCAGACTCAGGAAACTCAGAAGAGAAAGAATAACAAGAAAAAGAAGCCTTTAACACTCGACAACTTTTACACAGAGAAAATCCAGACAACCGAGCAAACAGAGGAGGAGAACAAACAAGCATCCGGACCCTCCTCAAATAAGGAAAACTCCTCACAAGCTATGGAAGAGTTCAAAACTGAGATTTTGAGGAAAATGGAAGAGATCTGGCAAGAAAATAACTGTTTAAAAGGTAAAATTTTGAAATTGAACACCAGAAATGACCAGACTGAAAAGGAATACCAGAAGATTATGGCCGAAAACCAGAAGATTATGGCCGAAAACCAGAAGATTATGGCCGAAAACCGAAAGATTATAGCTGAAAATCAATCCCTAAAGGCTAGAATTGAGCAATTGGAAGGTAATGATCTCTCAAGACAAAAAGGACAAATAAAACAAAGTCAAAAGACTGAAAAAATAGAAGGAAACATGAAATATCTCAATGAGAGAGTGACAGACCAAGAAAACCAGTCTAGAAGAGACAATTTTAGAATAATTGGTCTTCCAGAAAAACCAGAAATTAATAGAAACCTGGACTCCGTACTAAAAGAAATTATTCAGCAAAATTGCCCTGAAGGCTTCCGGGTTAAGATGGCGGCAGAGTAAGAAGCAGCTCTTAACCTCTCCTGACCGAAACACACAAAACTCCTCAAGGGGACATAAAAACAAGTCCAGACGAACGGAGGAACCCCACAACAGGGCACAGCGTGGAAGGTACGTGGAATCGAGACATTTCCAAGCTAAAAAGGGCTCTCACTCACTCAATCGCGAGCTGAGCAACCGCCCCACCCCCACCCCCTCCACACTCACCTATAGCTCCGAACCCAGCTAAAAAGAAATAGAGCAAGTTTGGGGCACCCATCGAGTCATCAGCAGCTCCGGGACCTGTTCCTGACAGCAGCAAGACTTAGGACCCCATTAAGTCAAAAAAAGCACGCGAAATCTGAGCGCGCGCGCCGGAGCAGGACGCTGGGCGCGCAGAGTACCGGCTGAGTAGAGGCGTGGGTGGAGGCAGAACTAAGCCTAAGTGGGGAACCAGTGCAGACGGGTATACGACTGTAGAAGCAGCGCCCTGAGACTTGTAAAGAAACCTCCAGCAGAGGAACAAGCAAGAGGGCCCACCAGGGGGCTTGACCTTGGGAAAAACCAGAATTCAGACCTCAGGAGCCAATAGATTGGGAACAGACACTGAGCCCGAGGATAAAGCTGAGAAGCTGCTGGGCTAATGATGGCTACTCAGCATCAGCATCAGGAGGTTCAGAAGAGAAAGAATAATAACAAAAAGAAGAAGTCTTTAACACTCGACAGCTTTTACACAGAGAAAATCCAGACAACCGAGCAAACAGAGGAGGAGAACAAACAAGCATCCGGACCCTCCTCAAATAAGGAAAACTCCTCACAAGCTATGGAAGAGTTCAAAACTGAGATTCTGAGGAAAATGGAAGAGATCTGCCAAGAAAATAACAGTTTAAAAGGTAGAATCTTGCAATTGGAAAGTGAGGCTCAGATATCAAATGAACTGATAAGCAAATTGAACACCAGAAATGACAAGATTGAAAAGGAATACCAAAAGATTATAGCCGAAAACCAAAAAATTATAGCCGATAACCAGTCCCTAAAGGCTAGAGTCGAGCAATTAGAAACAAATGATCTCTCAAGACAACAAGAACAAATAAAACAAAGTCAAAAGACTGAAAAAATAGAAGGAAATATGAAATATCTCAATGAGAGAGTGACAGACCAAGAAAACCGGTCTAGAAGAGACAATTTGAGAATAATTGGTCTTCCAGAAAACCCAGAAATTAATAGAAACCTGGACTCCGTACTAAAAGAAATTATTCAGCAAAATTGCCCTGAAGTCCTACAACAAGAGGGCAATATAGACATCGAAAGGATCCATAGAACACCCACCATATTCGACCCAGAGAAGAAATCGGTTAGAAATATTATTGCCAAATTCAAAAGCTTTCAAGCAAAAGAAAAAATCTTACAAGAAGCCAGAAAGAGACAATTCAAATATCAAGGAGCACCAATCAGGATCACACAGGATCTGGCAGCCTCCACACTAAAAGACCGTAAGGCTTGGAATACAATATTCAGAAAGGCAAGAGAGCTGGGCCTGCAACCACGGATCAACTACCCATCAAAACTGACTATATATTTCCAGGGGAAAGTATGGGCATTCAACAAAATTGAAGAATTCCAGGTATTTGCACAGAAAAGACCAGGGCTGAATGGAAAGTTTGATATCGAACCACAAAAATCGAGAGAAACCTGAAAAGGTAAATAAGTTACAGAGGGAAAAGAAAGAAAACTTGTAATTTTTAAATTTGCCTTTTTAAGGGCCTCAGTGAGATCTAATTATCTGTATTCCTATGTAGAGAAATGTTATGTTTAATTCTCTGTAGTGAACTCTATTCACTATTATAATATTCACTATTATAGTAATCAGAAGAATAATTCACAGGGTGAGGGTGGAACACTAAATAATCTAAGATGGCGTGGGGGATGGGAAAGAGGGGGTAAATAGCAGGGAACACCAAGAGAAACTTGAGTGAATAAGAAAATAGAATATTCTATTACACACAAAGAGGGCATGGGAGGGAGAGGGGACAAATACTATTATAAGAAGGAGAGGAAGAGAGCATTAAGAGGTAATAATCAAACCTTACTCTTAGTGTAATCAACCAGGAGAGGGAAGAGTAGTTAAACTATCCATTGGGATAAAAAACTCTATCTAACCCTACTGAGAAAGTCAGAAGGGATAAACCAAGGGGAGCAGGGGAGTGGGAAGGTCAAAAAAGGGAGGGGAGAAGGGGAGGGAATTAATAAGGCCTTTAAAAACAAAAAGAGGGGGGAAAAATAAGGGAGGGGGTAGAAAGGGAAGTTAATCAAGGGAGGGGATAAGGGATAGGGTCTTAATAGCAAAC
>NC_058133.1:372657716-372808359 GCF_016433145.1 Gracilinanus agilis | reverse complement strand
GCGGGGGGGGGCTGAAGGGGAAAGGTGGAGCATGAATCATGTAACCATGTTAAAAATGAATATTAATAAATGTTAAAAAAAATCTGTCCACATTAGGTGCTTCTGCTTCTTTCTCCCTCATTTGATTCTAAACGCTCACATCCTGGGTTTATGAACTGATCATTTAAATGAAACTACTCTCTCCAAAATTATCAATGATTTCTTAATTGCAAAATCCAGTGGGTTTTTTTCCCATTTTTCTTCCTTCTTGGCCTCTCTGAATCTTTTTTTTAAACATTTATTAATATTTATATTTTGGAAAAGACAACATGGTTACATAATACATGCTCTTACTTTCCCCTTCATCCCCAAGTCCACCCCCACCATGGCCGATGCGTATTTCCACTGCTTTTAACATGTGTCATTGATCAAGATCTATTTCCCAATTGTTGATAGTTGCATTCGTATGGTAGCTTCGAGTCTACATCCCCAATCATGTCTGCAACCCATGATGTGTTCAAGCAGTTGTTTTTCTTCTGTGTTTCCACTCCTGCAGTCCTTCCTCTGAATGTGGGTAGCATTCTTTTCCATAAATCCCTCAGAATTGTCCTGGGTCATTGCATTGCTGCTAGTACAGAAGTTCATTACATTCTATTTTACCACAGTGTATCAGTCTCTGTGTACAATGTTCTTCTGGCTCTGCACCTTTCACTTTGCATCAATTCCTGGAGGCCTTTCCAGTTCACATGGAATTCCTCCAGTTTATTATTCCTTTGAGCACAATAGTATTCAATCACCACCATATACCACAATTTATTCAACCATTCCCTAACTGAAAGGCATACCCTCATTTTCCAGTTTTTTGCCACCACAAAAAGCTCGGCTATAAATACTTTTGTACAAGTCTGTTTATTTATGATCTCTTTGGGTTACAAAACCAGCAATGCTATAGCTGGATCGAAGGGTAGGTAGTCCTTTAGAGCTCTTTGGGCATAGTTCCAAATTGCCATCCAGAATGGCTGGATCAGTTCACAACTCCACCAGCAATACATTAATTTCCCAATTTTTGCCACATCCCCTCCAACATTCATTAATCTCTCCTTCTTTCATTTTAGCCAATCTCTAGGTGTGAGGTGGTACCTCAGAGTTGTTTGGATTTGCATTTCTCTAACTATTAGAGATTTAGAACACTTTCTCATGTGCTTATTGATACTTTTCATTTCTTTATCTGAAAATTGCCTATTCATGTCTCTTGCCCATTTATCAATTGCGGAATGGCTTGATTTTTTATACAATTGGTTTAACTCCTTGTATATTTGAGTAATTAGACGCCTGTCAAAGTTTTTTGTTGTAAAGATTTTTTCCCAATTTTTTGTTTCCCTTCTGATTTTGGCTACATTGTTTTTGTTTGTACAAAAGCTTTTTAGTTTGATATAATCAAAATAATTTATTTTACATTTTGTAATGTTCTCTAATTCTTGCTTGGTTTTAAAATCTTTCCTTTCCCAGAGATCTGACAAGTAAACTATTCTATGTTCACTTAACTTATTTATAGTGTCCCTCTTTATATTCAAGTCATTCACCCATTCTGAATTTATCTTGGTGTAGGGTGTGAGATGTTGATCTAAACCTAACCTCTCCCATATTGTTTTCCAAATTTCCCAACAATTTTTGTCAAATAGTGGATTCATGTCCCCAAAGTTGGGCTCCTCGGGTTTATCATACAGTGTCTTGCTGACATCACTTACCCCAAGTCTATTCCACTGATAATCCCTTCTGTCTCTTAGCCAGTACCATACCGTTTTGATGACAGCTGCTTTATAATACAGTTTAATATCTGGTACTGCTAGGCCCCCTTCCTTCACATTTTTTTTCATTATTTCCCTTGATTTTCTTGATCTTTTCTTATTCCAGATGAACTTTGCTATAGTTTTTCCTAATTCAGTAAAAAAGTTTTTTGGTAGTTTGATAGGTATGGCGCTAAATAGGTAAATTAATTTGGGTAGAATGGCCAGTTTTATTATGTTAGCTCATCCTACCCATGAGCAATCAATATTTTTCCAATTGTTTAGATCTAGCTTTAATTGTTTGGAAAGTGTCTTGTAGTTGTTTTCGTATAATTCCTGTGTCTGTTTTGGTAGATAGGTTCCTAAGTATTTTATATTGTCTAGGGTGATTTTAAATGGTGTTTCTCTTTCTACCTCTTGTTGCTGTGAAGTGTTGGAAATACATAGAAATGCTGATGATATGTGCATTTATTTTGTATCCTGCAAATTTGCTAAAGTTGTTGATAGTTTCTACAAGCTTCTTAGTTGATTCTCTAGGATTTTTTAAGTAGACCATCATATCATTGGCAAATGATAGCTTAGTCTTCTCATTGCCTATTTTGATACCTTCAATTTCTTTTCTTCTCTAATTGCTACTGCTAGTGTTTCTGTTACAATGTTAAATAATAGAGGAGATAATGGGCATCCTTGTTTCACTCCAGATGTTATTGGAAAGGCTTCTAATTTATCCGCATTGCATATGCTACTTGTTGATGTTTTTAGGTATGTACTGTTTATTATTTTTAGGAAAAGTCCTTCTATTCCTATACTTTCCAGGGTTTTCAATAGGAATGGGTGTTGTATTTTGTCAAAGGCTTTTTCAGCATCTATTGAGATAATCATGTGATTTTTCTTTGTTACATTGTTGATATGGTCAATTATGTGGATGATTTTCCTAATGTTGAGCCATCTTTGCATTCCTGATATAAATCCCACCTGATCATGGTGGATGATCTCTTGATCACTTGCTGGAGTCTCTTTGCTAATATTCTATATAAAATTTTTGCTTCTATGTTCACTAGGGTGATTGATCTGTAGTTTTCTTTCTCTGTTTTTGATCTACCTGGCTTTGGAATCAGTACCATATTTGTGTCATAAAAGGAATTTGGTAGGACTCCTTCTTTGCTTTTCATATCAAATAATTTGTATACTATTGTGATTAGTTGCTCTTTGAATGTCTGATAAAATTCACATGTGAATCCATCAGGTACTGACAATTTTTTCTTAAGGAGTTCTTTGATGGCTTATTCAATTTCTTTTTCTGATATGGGATTATTTAGGTATTCTATTTCTTCTGCTGTTAATATAGGCAATTTGCATTTTTGTAAATATTCATTCATATATCCTAGATTGCTATATTTATTGCCATATAATTGGGCAAAATAATTTTTAATGATTTCCTTAAATTCCCCTTCATTAGAGGTGAGGTCTCCCTTTTCATCTTTGATACTGTCAATTTGATTTTCTTCTTTCCTTTTTTTCATTAGATTGACCAGTATTTTGTCTATTTTATCTGTTTTTTCAAAATACCAGCTTCTAGTCTTATTTATTAATTCAATAATTCTTTTACTTTCTATTTTATTAATTTCTCCCTTAATTTTTAGTATTTTAATTTAGTTTTCATCTGGGGATTTTTAATTTGCATGCCAAATTCATAAAGCTCTGCCCTCACTAAATTGTTAATATATGCACTCAAGGATATAAATTTCCCCCTGAGTACTGCCGTGGCTGCATCCCACAGAGTTTCGTAGGATGTCTCATTGTTGTCATTCTCTTCAATGAAATTGTTGATTTTTCTATGATTTCTCCTTTGACTAGCTGATTTTGGAGAATCATATAATTTAATTTCCAATTGGTTTTTGATTTGCCTGTCCAGGTGCCCCTTACTAATTATTATTTTTATTGCATTGTGATCTGAGAAGGTTACATTTATTATTTCTGCTCTTTTGCATTTATTTGCAATGTTTCTATGCCCTATTACATGGTCAATCTTTGTGAATGTACCATGTGCAGCTGAAAAGAAGGTGTATTCCTTTTTGTTCCTATTTATTTTTCCCCCCATATCTATTAAATCTAATTTTTATAGGACTTCATTCGCCTCTCTTACCACTTCGTTATTTATTTTTTGGTTTGATTTACCTAGATCTGAAAGAGGGATATTTAGATCTCCCACTAGTATGGTTTTACTATCTATTTCCTTCTTGAGCTCTACCAGTTTCTCCTTTATGAATCTGGTTGCTATGCCATTTGTTGCATACATATTGAGCAATGTTATTTCCTCATTGTCTATACTGCCTTTTATCAGGATGTAATTACCTTCCCTGTCTCTTTTAATCATATCTGTTTTTACTTTAGCTTTGTCAGAAATCATAATTGCCACTCCTGCCTTCTTTTCTCATTTGAGGCCCAAAGGATTTTGCTCAAACCCTTTACCTTAAACCTGTGTATGTCCACCTACCTGATATGTGTTTCTTGTAGACAACATATGGCAGGATTTTGGTTTCTAATCCACTCTGCTATTTACTTCCTTATTATGGGCAAGTTCATCCCATTCACATTCAGAGTTATAATTATCAGTTTTGTATTCCCCAACATTTTGGTATCCTCTCCTAGTTCTACCCCTTCTTCTTACACTAATTCCTTTTAAACCAGTGGTTTGCTTTATGCCAGTAACCTTTGTCCCCTCCCTTGATTTAGTTCCCTTTCTACCCCCTCCCTTATTATTCACCTCTTTTTATTTTTAAGGCCTAATGAATTCCCTCCCCCTTCTTCTCCCCTCCCTTTTATGACCTCCCCATTCCCCTGCTCTCCTTGGTTTATCCCTTCTGACTTTCTCATTAGGGTTAGATAGAGTTTTATATCCCAATGGATAATATAGCTACTCTTCCCTCTCTGGGTTGATTACACTGACAATAAGGTTTAAATATTACCTCTTAATGCCCTCTTCCTCTCCTTCTTATAATAGTATTTGTCCCCTCCTCTTCCCATGCCCTCTTTGTGTGTAATAGAGTATCCTCTTTTTCTTATTCACTCAAGTGTCTCTTGGTGTTCCCTACTATTCACCCCCCTCTTTCCCACCCCCATGTCATCTTAGAACATTTGGTATTCCAACCTCTCCCTATGAATTATTCTTCAGATTGCTATGATAGTGAATTTTATAATAGTGATTAGAGTTCACTACAGAGAATTATACATAGCATTTCTCCACATAGGAAAACAGATAATTAGATCTTATTGAAGTCCTTAAAGAGTCAAATTTAAAAAATTATGAGTTTTCTTTCTTTCCTCTCTGTTTCTTATTTACCTTTTCATGTTTCTCTTGATTTTTGTGGTTGGATATTAAACTTTTCATTTAGCCCTGGTCTTTTCTGTGCAAATACTTGGAAATCTTCAATTTTGTTGAATGCCCATAGTTTCCCCTGGAAGTATATAGTCAGTTTTGACAGGTAGTTGACCTGTGGTTGAAGGCCCAGCTCTCTTGCCTTTCTGAATATCATATTCTAAGCCTTGCAGTCTTTTAGCGTGGAGGCTGCCAGATCCTGTGTGATCCTGATTGGTGCTCCTTGATATTTGAATTGTCTCTTTCTGGTTTCTTGTAAGATTTTTTCTTTTACTTGGAAGCTCTTAAATTTGGCTATTATATTCCTGGGCATTGTCCTTTCTGGGTCTAGTGTAGAGGGTGATCTATGGATCCTTTTAATGTCTATATTGCCCTCTTATTGTAGAAGTTCATGGCAATTTTGCTGAATAATTTCTTTTAGTATGGAGTCCAAATTTCTATTAATTTCTGCTTTTTCTGGAAGACCAATAATTTTCAGATTGTCTCTTCTAGACCTGTTTTCTTGGTCTGTCACTTTCTCATTGAGATATTTCATGTTTCCTTCTATTTTATCAGTCTTTTTACTTTGTTTTATTTGTTCTTGCTCTCTTGAGAGAGCATTGGCTTCTAATTGCTCAATTCTAGCCTTTAGGGACTGGTTTTCGGCTATAATCATTTGGTTTTCCTTTTCAATATGGTCATTTCTGGTGTTCAATTTGCTTACCGGTTCATTTGATTTCTGAGCCTCACTTTTCAATTGCAAAATTCTGTCTTTTAAACTGTTATTTTCTTGCCAGATCTCTTCCATCTTTCTCAGCATCTCATATTTGAACTCTTCAATAGCTTGTGGCCAGTTTTCGTTATTTTGTATATGATTACTTGTTTGTTCTCCTCTGCTATTTGCTCTGTTGTCTGGATTTTATCTGTGTAAAAGTTGTCGAGTGTTACAGATTTCTTCTTGATGATCTTTCTCTTTTAGGGTTCTTGTCTCTGGCTTGCCATTGTTAGCCCTGTGCCATCTCAGGTTTATTCTCACACTCAGGGTCTTTCTGTGCTCTTTAGGCTCCTGAGGTCTCAGGTCTAGTTGTTCTCAGGGTCCCACCTCCTGGTGGTCCCCTTGCTTGTTCCTCTGCCTGAAGCTCCTTTAACCGTCTCAGGGTGCTACTTCTACAGTTGTATACCCGTCTGCACTGTGTCCCCACTCAAGATCCCCACTTACACTCAAGATCCGAGTCCTCGCCTGCTCTCCGGATCTGTGTCTGCACTTGCATCCATGCCCACACTCATGCCTGAGCTCAGGGTTTATGTTCAAAGTCCATGCGTTCTTTAACCTCTTGGGGTCTTAAGTATTACTGCTCTCAGGAGCAGGCCCTGGTGACCCCAGGTAGCTGCCGAGGACTTAATGCGTGCCCCAAACTTGCTCTAACTCTTGTGAGCTGGCTTTGGCACTGTAGGTGGGGTGGGGTCGAGGAGGGGGTTGCTCAGCTCGCGTTTTAGTGAGAGCTGTTTCACCCCTTTATAGCATGGAAATGCCCCGATTCCAAGTACCTCCAATGCTGTGCCCTGTTGTGGGGTCCCTTCATGCCTCTGGATTTGTTTTTATGTCTTCTTGAGGAGTCCTATATGTTACAGTTAGGAGAGGTTAAGCAGCTGCTTTTTACTCTGCCGCCATCTTAACCAGGAAGTGTGAATCTTTTGATATTGTTAATCACCCTCTTCTAATTAATTCAGGTTATGCCCACTAATTGTAATTGTTTTCTAGATGTCTATTCTGTACCTTCTTTTCTTGCTCTGAAATGTCTTTCTTGGTGATCTCATCAGCTCCAGTGGTTTCAATTTTCATCTCTATACAAATGATTCTCAGACCCCTATATTTCCAGCCCTAATATCTAATATGAGCTTTGAGTTATACCACGAAATGCAGTATAATATCAAATTCAACATGCCCAAAATAGAATTCATCTTTCTCCCCAAATCTTTCCATTTCAAATTTTCTATTATGATTAAAGGCACTAAATGACTCTAGTCACTGAGACTTGCATTCTTGATTTCATACTCAATTCCTCAATCACAGTGATCCTACATATCAAATCTGTTATCAAGTCTTATCCTTTTTAACTTCATCTTACCTCTTTTGTACTTCTCTTTCTCTACAATCACAAAGCCACCACCTTGGTGGGAGCCTTAATTGTTATATACTTGTACTAATTTAATAGTTTTCTGATTGATCTTCTCACTTAAGTCTCTTTCCCACTCAAAACCATCCTCCATTAAGCTGCCAAAATGATCTTCCTACTCAATAAATTCTAGAATCAAATACAAATTCCTGTATTTTGCATTTAAATTCTTACAACTTTTCCTCTACCCATTTTTCCAGACTTCTTACTCTTTACTGTCCTCCATGTGCTCTCTGATCCAGCTACTTACTGCCCAGTAAAAGTATACTGAGAAGATGAAGACTGTTTGACAGCTTTTTCTCAGTAAGCATCAATGGGCTGAAGAATGGTTTCTTCATTGTCCACTCTCCCATATTGTCATCCTAGAAATGTTCTTTGCCATCATCCATTTGAAAATGATGGACATCCCATCATTTCCATTTGTTTACCTAATTAGAAAAGGGTATCACTCCCTTGTTATTTCTATCATTTCATATGTTAAATTCATTTTCTATAATGTTTACATATCTTTTTATGGTCTAACTGATTATTTTAAATATCCCTTACTTTATCTAAGAAAAGTAACAAGAGGTTCCTGAGCTAGCATTTAGGATTAGACCACAAAACTATTTCAAAAATGGGAAAAGTTTGCTCAGAGACTCTAAATTAGAAGAAGAAAGAAAAGCTGATGAGTGTGACCAAAAATTAAGATATGTAAGTTAGCTTGAAGCAAATACTGAATAGCTTTGGTACTCATGGACAGAATTATTATTAGACACATCAGGAGTATTTGAGCTACTGAAAAATGTTGAATGAATGTGTGATTTGCTCAAAACAGTAGGCTTGATGTATGGTGATTACCTGTGAATGAATTAACTATTATCAACAATGCAAGAATCCAGGATAACTCCAAGGAAGCCCCGTTCCACACCAAAGAAGGGACTGACAGACTCTCAACACAGATTGAAGCATATCATTCATTCTTCATTTTATTTCCTCCATGAGTAATGTAAGTGATATGTATCTTCTTTCACAACATGATGAACATAGAAATATGTATTGTATGATAGTTTAACCTATATCATGTCATCTGGTATCTTGGGGAGAGGGAAGAATTGGGAGGGTGGGAAAGAGCATAAATCACAAAATGTTAGAAAAAATTATATAAAATTGTACTGATGTAAATACTTTTTAAAAATACAATGGGCTTGGTGTATCTACTTGGCAATGAGCCACAAAATACTCTGAAGTTAGGAATTAGGTAAAAATTGACTCTGGCATTTTTAGGGTATTAGTTCACTTTTGTGCATACTTAATGGAATCCAGGCCCTACCTACCAGGTTACAGTGTCACTGTCACTTATACTTTTTACCCTAACATCATATATACTCTTACGATTAAAACTCATCTCATCTGAATCCCCAGTTAGTTCTTGCTCCTGACAAGCATTCAGAACTCAATTAAGCTCATGAAAAACATGAGAGTTGAGCCTGTTTACTACCTTTGGTGGATCCTTTGCCACCAGTGAGCCTTTCCTTTATTGCCACTCATTCCTTTTCTCATCTTTTGATTCTAGAATGCATGTAATGAAAAAGAAATGAGAGTAAAAAAAGAAGGATGAGCAGAGGAAAAAGTGGGGATAGAGATGAAAACAGTAGACATATAAAGAGAACAACAGAAAGAGGGAGAAAGAAAATTAGAAAGGAGGGTATAAGGAAGGCAGAAGGAGGTAAGACAGGGAACAGAGAAACAAAGAATATAAAGCACAACAAGGGAAGGAAGGATCAGAGGAAAGAAAATGAGGGAGGAAAACATACCTCAGGCCTTGGGAGTCCACCGAGGTAAATAAGCAATGCAAGGACTCAAATGGCATTATTTAATAGATTTTTAACAAAAAAAAAAAAAAAAAGAAGAAGAGAAATATCTGTGATAAAAGGTAAAAGATTGGATGATTGTGGGATACTGAGTTTACCATTTCCTTCTTTTAAAAGTACAGACTTCAAAATACCTCTGAAGGTTCTTGGCCTTCAATATAGAATAACTGGCCGGTTTCAAAAATTTCAGCAGTATTTATGAAGCTAAGTTTTAGATGTGATGTTAATATTTAGTTCTTCTAAAGCTGATCATTTTGTAAGAAACAGACAAACCCTAGAAGTTCACTATTCACACTATTGGGGAAAACCCATAATTCTCCTATGTCCCAAGATTGAAGAATTAATTAATTAATATCTGAGTGGACATATGAGTGACATGTACTAGTATCACTTTCTTACTTTTCTTTGGTTGTATCTCTACATAAAAAAAACAAGGGGCAGGAGGAGACTGACTGCCTATTGTTAAGTAGGAGCCATGGGAAAGCAACTTTCTGTCTATTATCTATAACTTTCAGACTTTTCTTCTCCTAGGCTTTGACAAAGGAAAGTTTGACTAAAAAGATAACAACTTTCTCAAGTGGCCACACACCCACACACCATGGTAGATGGATGTCACTTCTATTTACACAGAAGTAAGTGCTGCCTAAGTTAGATTTGATTCCCAACTCTTTGCCAGTCTCATTGAGCAAAGCTGAGTCTTTCAAACTTTATCTGCAAGAAAAAGCTGGAGTATTTTGTTTTGTTTTGTTTTGTTTTGAGACATGCTAAACCCTCTCTCAGGTTACTGGAAGTTCTTCACACCTAGTGAATAATCATCATAATGGCTAAGAGTCACATCTGCCAACTGGGCCATGATAAAAGTCTCTGAATGAGGATTTATTTGCAGTTTTCATTCCTTGGAATTATATGAACTGATAGAAGATGAAATAAGCTTATGCAGAAAAACAGTATGCACAGTGAGTACAACAGTGTAAATGGAAAGAATAATAATAACAATTAAACAATGAAAAATGAATTCTGTGCAATTCTAATGACTAAGCTTGGCCCAAAACAAGATATGAGAAAGCTTATTCTCCTGTCTCTTTGCAGAGGTGACAAACAATAAATGTGTAACAATGCATATAATATCAGGTTCTAGAGGGATATATTGGTTAATTTTAATGAATTTGGTTTTGTTTTGCTGCTTTTTTTTTATTCTTTCTTCTGAGTGTCACAAAGCAGGAGAAACACGTTGTGAAATACAGGTAATATTACACAAAAATATCAATGAAATCTTTAAGGGAAAAAAAAGAAAATGTGAAAACTGAAAATAAGTCTTTATTTAGGATAAACTCCCTCCAGCAAGCACTTGGAAGGCATGGATGAGAACAGAACAGGATTGGCAGGCATGAATATGTTTCAATGTGCAGTTTTGGAATGAAAAGTCGATCAATGAAAGCTCAGATTCATTGGGGTATGTGTTTTCTTTTTTCTCTTCTTTCTTTTTCAAGTGGAAGCTTAGTTGAATGAGTAACACTCAAGGGCCTCCTAGAGAAGCTTGGAACATCAAGCATAATGCTGAAGCATCCACTTAGCAGCAGGCAAGGTTGGCATCTGAAAATCCTAGAGATGTGGGCTAAAGATCCATGTCCCTATGACTCACCAGTGCAATCAACAGCTTGTCAGCCGTGATGAATATGTTCAGATCACAAAATCATCAATTTTTTGAAACTAGAAAGTACCTTAGAAATGAGTTGATCCTATCTCCTCACTTTATAGATTAAAATTAAAACTCAGAGAACTGAATTAACTTGCCCAGAATCCTAGTTAGGGGCAGAGTCAAAGACACAACAATTTTCTAATGATAATTAGAAAATAGGAAAATCATATTTATCATTAGAAAATATTATTAGCAAATGTTCATTTTACACAATGTGAAGAAGTTCTGAGAGATGCATAATTTTGCACATAATCACACAGTAATTAATGACAGAGCCAAGTGTTTCGATTCCTAAGCCAATACTTTTTTCACTGTCATATTGTCTTCAAAGGTTTTTGTCTTTCATCAAATAACAAATGTTATGATGTAGTCATCTACAATCCTTTGCATGATCCTGCTAGGTAAGGAGTGGTTGACTACAAAAACTAGCATTTCATGTGCTCTTATGTATCACTTATATGATGTATGAAAGAGAGGTACTACAGTAGCTCTTCCCTTAATATAAACATAATTTTTAATGTTAACCATTCAGTATAGTTCAGATTTTTACATATACACATCTGTTTAGAATTCCAAGTCCTTCCACGACATCAAGCATCAATCTCTCCAGCCTTTTTAATGGACTACTATAGTGCTAGGGATGTCATGGCACAGTAGATAGGGCTGGAGTCAGGAAGGTCTGAGTTCAAATCCTGCCTAGGACAATTATTAATTATGTGATTCTGGGCAAGTCATTTAACTGTCATCTGCCTCACTAAAACAAGAATATCAACAATAGCCCTTATCTCTGAGAGTTGTTGTGAAGATAAAATGAATTAATATTTGTAAAAGTGCTTTGCAAACATCATTGTTGTGATTATCTAGAACCCAGAGATAGACTAAAAATGGATGGGGCTTAGCCAGGAAAATCATGTGCTCTTTTAAAGTAATGAGCAAAGGTAAAATCAAATTCTAGATTCCTGAATGTGACAAGGGAGTGGGAGTAGAGGATGAGGAGGGCATGCCTACCCATAGGCATATTTTTGTCCTTTAATCATAAAAAGGTAAACATTCCCCTTTGGCCATTACAATACGTGTATGATTCTCTTTAGGTGGAAAGGACCCAGAATAAAAGAGTTGCACATTTTAAGCAGGAATTAGACTATATGACCTCTAAAATCTTTTCCAAATATAATTCTATAAAATTTTTAATGTACTTTCTTTTCAAATTAGGTTTCCTAAACATAAAATGGGGCACAGTGGGTAGAGTCCTGAGCCTAGAATCAGGCAGACTTGAGTTCAAATCCAGCTTCAGAGCCTAGCTCTTTGACCCTGGGCAAGTCACCTACCTACCCTGTTGGCATCAGTTTCCTCATCTGTAATATGATCTGGAGAAGGAAATGGCAAACCTCTCCAACATCTTTTCTAAGAAAACCGCAAATTGGGTCATGAAGAGACAGATATTACTGAAACAACTGAACAACAAAATGAAATATATTTTCTTGAAAACTGAAAGTCCTATATCATGAATATAAAAGTTCTGATTATACCACATAGGAGATGATAAAGTTAACACAGCTAGTTTAGTTCACAGAATCATGGATTTAGAGACATTAGGACCCTTTAATATTGAGTTCACCCCCATCCTCCTACAGATGAAGAAACTGAAGCCCATAGCAGTTAAGTAACAACTATGTAAGTCCTGATTCACACAGATATTGTATCTTAAATAAAGTATGAACACATACCTTCCTGATTCCAGGTTCAAGGCTCTATTCACCATACTGTGTTGGTCTACATTTCATTTTGTAGTATGTCGTAGGTAAACTGGACTTGGAGTGAGGAAGGATGGTTTCAAATGCTATTTCCAAAGAACTTGCCTTTCATGTAACCTTCAATAGTCTCATTCTTTTCATCTGTAAAGTAGAGATAAAAATACCTGCAATACCTACCTTACAATATTATTATGAGGAATAAACATATAATGTATGTAATACATTTGAGACCTCCTGGAGAACTATATAAAGGCTAGCTATACTTATTCTTGCATAAGCATCTTTTATTATTATAAAAATTTGCTAGGGGTTAGGAAAACACATGCAAGCTTGTTCAGACACGTATATCTTTAATAACTTGGTGAATAAAGTATATTCCTTTAATGCCAATACTTTATAATAATTATTTCAGATTTTCATAGTCATTTTTCATTTGCTTCTGGGATACGTATAGTATCCTGAATGGATGGGTTCACTGTTGGTTCAATAAAAGATGCTATTGTATTTACCTTCTATCCCTTGAATTCAATTATCATTATAAACAAGAATTTACATGTGTTTTTCATTTTTTAAGGAAAATAAATATTAGAAAAATTTAATGTCCCTGTGGATAGGTGCTTTTTGATATACTGGAAAATGACTTTGAATAAAGGGGAGAGATAAAAGTTTCAGAAGTGGCTCCAGTATGCTCATGGAAACTCCTGCTCATAATGTTCAATCAGATAAAAGGGTTTAAATTCACAGAAACTCCTGATAGGAAACTGCTCTACTTATCCTGGGTTTGGAAACTAAATCATCCAACCTGACAGACCATGACATTGTTGCTTCATAACTTTCCACGGGGTTGATATACACTGCACTAACATCTTAATGACAGCTCGTGATGGAATTGGCATGCTTATTCATCTAAAGTACGTTGCTAAGCATGCTCTAGTAAATGACATTTTATGGTGAAGAAGAAAAGTATATGAAAGAAACAAATGAGAGAGAGAGAAGAAGATAGAGCGATGGGAAAAAAGAGACGAGTGGGGGAAGAAAAGAAGGAAAGAGGGAAGGAAGGGAAGGAAGGAAGGAAGGAAGGAATGAAAGGAGGGAGGGAGAAAGAAAGGAAGAAAAAACTTATTAAGCATGTACTACTTGCAGTACAGATATAAAAGCAAGACAGTCCCTTGTGTCAAGGAGTTCATTTTCTAATGGCAGAGACAAGGTATATAGAGAGTTCTGGCTATAGACCAGATGCAAATTAGGCCCCACAGTCCATAAGGTACAGAGGCAAATAGATAATAAGACATCTCTTCATCCTTTCCACTGATGAAATCATATCTGTTTCTGATGATGCATCATTTAAAAGTTCCAAGGCGGTGGCAAGAACTTTCTTTTTTCTACTTTCAGTAGCTATTGCTATTGCACCTTCTAAAGCTTTGTCAGGCCATATCCACCCAGGTTGTTTTTTTTCCTGAGTTAATGGTGAGATTGAGAGATGAACCAATGGTCTAGGGCAGTGGTCTAGGGCAAATCTTTTAGAGGAGTAGGCAAAAAATGTCCTCAGGTGCCCATGGAGAGGGAGAGGGGAGAAGCTTGGCCCCCACTTCCCTCTGGCTTAAGTCTAGTGAACTATGTACGGGGCAACAGCACATGTGCCCCATAGAGAGGGCTCTGAGTGACCCCCAATGGCACATGTGCCATAGGTTCACCACCATAAATCTAGGGCAACCCATTATTCCTGGATATTCCTAGATTCTCAGTTCCATGACGTCATAGTAGTGATTATGTGAACATATTAACATATTTAACATGATGATGATGATAGCAAGGAAGGTGGGCCACTTTTTCAACATGTCAAAGAAAATCACTTCATCAGCACCATTTGACCATTTCCTTTTTTCTACTGGAAGCATACAAATAATTTGAAAATTAAACCTATCTTCAAGCTAATAAAAATTCAAGTTTAGAGAAATTAATTCATTTGGGGTTTATCCAAGACTCCTATTAGACTTTAACTATGTCATCATAAAAACATGCTTTTGAATTAAATCCTCACATAAAACTTGGAATTGAAAAACTTGAACAAGGGATTGTCCCACTAGATTAACCCCCCATGATAGAGTAGTTTCATATAAGAATCCTATATGTTGTAATCAAAATTGGTCTTTTAGTTCTGGAAAAAATCATTAAAAATTCATTTGAGGGGGCAGCTGGGTGGCTTAGTGGATTGAGAGCCAAGACCAGAGACAGGAGGTCCTGGGTTCAAATCTGGCCTCAGACACTTCCTAGCTGTGTGACCCTGGGCAAGTCACTTAACCCCCATTGCCTAGCCCTTACCACTCTTCTGCCTTAGAACTAAAAGACATAAGGTAAGGGTTAAAAAAAAAAATAAGAATAGGGGGCAGCTGGGTAGCTCAGTGGATTGAGAGCCAGGCCTAGAGATGGGAGGTCCTAGGTTTAAGTCTGGCTTCAGACACTTCCCAGGTGTGTGACCCTGGGCAAGTCACTTGACCCCCATTGCCTACCCTTACCACTCTTCTGCCTTGGAACCAATACACAGAACCAATACACAGAGTTCCAAGACTCTAAGATAGAAGGTAAGGGTTAAATAAAAAAAATAAAAAATAAAAAATAAGAATATTACATTTTGTCATGATTTAAATATGTCATTCTAAGGTAGTCATTTGCACCTACTAGCTGAAAATAGGAAGTAATAGTAGCTTCAGAATAGAACTAAATTCAATCTTTTATTCCAGTAGGCATGAAGTAAGGCAAGAACAGGACAAACTAGCCCAGGGAGATTGAAAAGGGAAAAACTTAAATTAAATACATCATGATCTCACTTCAGAGAGCTACTACAAATGACACCATCTTTCCATTCACCTTGAGCTATGGCTGACCAATACTCTTCAACTAGAAGACAAAGGACTATGACACCTCATAATTTCTTTGTCTCTCTTGACACTTTTGCTGGTTCATCAAGGCTTTCACAAAAGTAATGTGTGTGTTAACTACAGATCAAGCTTAGCCATAGATGCAGGTTATATATACATGGAAAAGTGATCTATCTTGAAAAATCAGGCTAGTTTTGCCAAAAAATTTACTGATACTTCTAAAAATGCTATATTTTTTTTCCAATTTAAGATTCATTCAAGAACAAAAAGATGAAGACGTGACAATGATCAACTCTCTTCATGGAAGTAGACAGAGGTCTTATTTAAGGACCCTATAGATCAGTCACCAAATATTTATTGATCATCTCTTATGAACAATAATGCAGGAATCTATTTTGCTTGACAACACATTCGTAATAGGCTTTGTTTTTCCCACTTTCTCAAATAGAAGATGATGTAGAAAGTAGAGAATGTGAACATGAAAATAAAATAAAATAAAAATGTTTTAATTAAAAAAGACAAAATAATTATGGACAAGAGTTTATGCTTATACACACATACATATACACATACACATATATATGGTAAGGAACACACTAATTTACTAGCTTCCATTGTGCCATTAGCAGAGAGAAAAGCCACAAGGAAACAGAACTGTTACATCTTGACTAGAAGTGCCAAAGGTCTTATGTGTGGAGTACTGGCATATTAAGCCCAGCACAATTGCTGTTTTATGGACCCTAAGTATCCAAAAGGAAGCAATGAGGGCACTGAGCTTCTAAGGATAATGGGAAAGAAGAGTTAAAAGTTGTGGGGCCAAGAATATAAACTTGCTTTGGGGCAGAGTTATAAATGGTATTGGTTCTTGCTCTGTATTTAGTAACAACTTTAAATTACTAAACTATGAATGGTCTTTGGTGTTTGTAGTTGACAAACATCCAAATAAAGAAAAAGAGATCCTCCCATGTTCAATCTCTGGCTATTAAATAAAATCCTTTATTATTATTACAAGCAGTCAGAGCTCTCAATCCCACTTCTTCAAAATTGGAGAAATCTACATGGGGACCTGTCATGGATTTTTCTCTTTTAACTATAAATAGTGATTGTTCTCCAAATATCAGTTGCCATGAGAATGATACATCTCATCTCTCTTCATCAGTCTTTCTAGATAGTTCCCTCAACTGTGGCTTTAAAGAACATTTATTAATGTACATTTCAATATGGTATAAATTCCTCTTCACCATCCTCTTTGGGATTTTTAATGCTGACTGTCTCTTATAAAGAGTTGTGATATGAGAGAGTAGATGCCTGATAGGATTGAACTGTTGTTCAAGTTACCTTACAAAACTAATAGAATTTATGTGATTTCTTAACATGACTGTTTTGCACACTCTTCAGGAAATTTTTTTTATCTCTTTGGTTGCTCTATAACTTTTAGAATGTGTTCATTTCTATAAAACAATGCCTTACTTTAAATCAAGGGTAATTTCTATCTTAAAACAAAACCAAATATTTGGCTATGTCAAAAAGGATAGAAATGTTGCACTTGGAGTTAGGAAGATGAGTCAAATCCCCATGCAGAAACTCATTAATTGTGTGATCCTGGGAAACTTATAAGTCAAGTCAACAAGTATTTATTAGAAGGTAATTATTCATGTTACCAGAGTATTCTTAACTTACAAAAAGAATTCTCCCTAGGTTTCTTTTCAAAATGAAAAACTCCCCAAATGTGTGCCAGTTATCCCAAACTACAAATGTCTGATTCAGAGAATGTACTTTACACATAAACATCTGGCCCAACTGGGCTTGACCTCTTTGTCACAGACTAGACCTTCCTGTCTACTCCATCTAACTGCTGCAGATTCCTTCTCCCCTTCTGCCACTGAGGCCCCATCCCCCAGGGGGAAAGAGAATCCCTGATTTCCTTACTGTGACTTTAGCAAGAGAGAAGATATACATTCCTGGCATGTTTGAGTGGAACCAAACACCTAGAAACAACATTATAATAATGTTAACTTCTAGCACCAGTGACAACTCTCATAGGAGATAAGTTGAGAATGAGCTCTGTGTGAAAGGAAAGGTGAGACTTCTCCCCCTTCTCCTTGGACTAAAGCTCAGGTGCCTATGTGGGAGGAGAGGAGATAACTGGTGGGAAAGGATTATATCCTTTCCCCAAGGTCAGGGCCTTCCCTGTGACTGTAGGTCTGTACATTTTGGCTTAAATAAGCTTTTGTGAGCTCTCCTGGGAACCTAATAACCCTCTATGATATGGTTTCTATGGGTGAATGTGCTGAGTTACAAACAAGTAACTTAAAAATGAACTTTTGTTTTCACCATATATCTATTGACAGATGGGCTAAAACAGATGAGCTTTGAAGAAGGGGTTTAAAAAAGAGAAACTTTTTTTTAAAATCAGGTGTCTTCTCACCAAGTAAAAGACATTTTTATTTATTACAAAAGATGAAGCTTTTAAACTGCTTGATTTTTTGTGTTTTTAAATGCTTTAAATCATTAAATTTTAAATTTAAGAGATAGTTTACTGAGTAAGGGAGAGGAAGGGCTATGTTAAGAAAAAGAGTGATGTAAAAATATGATTTTAAAACATTAATTTTACTTAAGAATCTGTTTTCTTTCTATAATCTTCTCCTTCTGAAAGGGCAAAAGAAAAAAGAAAAACAACATTCTTAAAACAAACATGCATAGTTAAATAAAACAAATTCCTGAATATAAGGTTATCCCCTTTCTGTCAAGTTGCAGATAACATGCTTCATCGTCAGTCTTCTGGTATACATTCGTGTTAATCATTGAATTGATCAGAGTTCTTGGGTCTTTCAAAGCAATTGCCTTCATAATGTTGTTATTATTTTATGTTTCTTTTTTAAGATTAAGGCATCTTTAAAATCATAAATCAATCAGAAAATGTGATTAACATAAGGTTGACTTCATTAACACAGAAGGCAAGATAAATTTTATGGGAATAACCCACTTTTGATCTCTCCATTATATAAAAATTCCCTCACTCTGGTATCTTTTCTCTTCTTAGATTCTGCTTCAAAAATACTCTCTATCTCCCTTTGCTCCTAACTAGAAAAATGGGCAAGAAGAACAATAAAAGCAAAACAAAACCTCATATGCAGGATAAATGTGAAAACTGGTTTATTCACAAAAGGTGCACACATGAGTGTACACATGTAAAATATTGGACTTGGGATTACAGTCAAAGTTGGAACGAGTCTTAGAAACTATCCAGCTTGGAATGCTCATTTTACATATAAGGAAAGTGAATCATGGAAAATATGATTCAGACATAACTAGGAAATTCAGCATTTTTGACAAATTTAGTTGAAGGCTGAGGAGAGGAGTAGTGTGAGGGAGTGGTAACTACCCTATGAATGGTTGAGGTGAGTTAGAGATAGGAGTTGACAATATTTAAGAATTAGGCATTTGTTGTGCTCTGAGTATGTACAGATTGAAGTGAAGACTACTATGAACTATTAATTGTACTTATTGTGGGAGAGAAAGTTAACTGAAGATCCTTAGATAGCATAGCCAATGATCTGGATGGAAAGGAATGAGTTTTAAAATGAGAGAAAAGTTCGTTATTAAATGATGATGGCAGAAAAAAGATCTAAACATAACTCTAGAGACCAGCCAAAGAATATGCCAATTGCCCCTTACCCTGAGCATCAGGTAATTTGAAAGAAGCCTTTAACTTTGATGAAGGTACCCAAAAATTCTGTCATCTTCAGGGGGAAAAAAATCTTTTTTTTTTTTTTTAGTTTGAGTTTATTAAGAGAGAATGTTCTCAATCCTCCTGCTGATTCTGTCCCATGTGGCCTGAGTCCCCAGAGTAGGTGGACCAACTGGGACCAGTTGGGACCAGCTTCTTCAGTAAGAAGGTTACATCATAACAGCAGTGTGTTCCCTGGAATACATGGAGGGGGGGAATGAGAGGGTAAGGGACATCCTACTGTGTACATTTTGTACGTTTATTCTATTATGTTGTTTAAAGTAAGTATCTCTTTGTAAAAGCTACTTGACAAGTGATTAAATGGAACTGAGCTCTGATCACTGGCTATTAGCAAAAGGAAAATCAGCCAGTGGGGTCTTATGCTGATAGAAATAAAAAAGAAAGACCCACAAACTCTTCAGGGCTCCCTAGAACAAAATCTAGACAATATATAGATAAAGATATAGATAATAACCCAAGAAAGAGAAAAGAATGAGATCTCTCTCTCTCTGTCTCTCTCTCTCTGTTTTTCTTCCCTGCTTTAATTTGTAAATTGTGCCACTGACAAAAGGAAAGATAGCCCTTTCACTGGAGAACTCAGAATTTAAATTTTTACCCCAGACATGGTGGCATTTGTACCTTAAGCTCTGGGAAATCCAACCCAATTTGCAAACCAAACAGCCCCAGGAATAACAGTCACCCCACCCTTCTTGACTGGCATCATTATAATAGACACTATTATAATATTATCTGAAGGTCTAACAAAGCATTCAGCCAGTCAAAAAGCTCACCTCAAAGAAAAGGTAGAATATGTCTAATAGCAGAGAAACACCTTTGAAAAACATTGTGCTTGATCCCAAAGAACCAAAGGAATACAAAGTGTGGAGTAAAGCACATGTAATATAAGGTGGCAGAAAATGAAACTGAAACAAAAACAGAAATACCAGGTGAGAAGGTGTTTAATCTTAAAGGTGTGAGGCAGTCTATTCTGGTGCTCTCCATGACTAATATCAAACACAAAGCAAAGAAAAAAAGTGCTTAAATATATGGGAGAAATAGAATTAGATGCTTTTGATGTCTGTACTGGGGAAGCACTTCAGTGTTCACATCTAGTCTCTAATAAAACAGCTGAAATTCTAGTTTATAAATAAAGGGAGCTCAAAGATTACTGGCTATGCTCAATTACCTCCTCCATGCATGTATATACATGCCCTCTTCAAAACTACTTTGTTTTATTCTATTCACACCCTCACCTAGGCAGGAAGTTTTAAAATATTATTCATCTTTGATCCCTGGTGTACTCCACCACCTGAAAAAACTCACTTTGCCTTCTATAGTAAACAAGTTAACAATATTCTTGTGCTTTAAAAATAAAAAAAAAGAATTAAGATAATGATTTTTTTTCACAAAAGGGATGATAATAAGTAGAAGTAGATAATAAAGCTATTAAAAGTCTCCCCTATATGTGTATGCAAGTTCCTTGAAAACAAGAATTATTTCTTTCATGTCTTTATTCTTATCACACATCGCAGTTGCTACCACTGAGCAAGTGCTTAATCAGTGTTCATTGATTGATAGAAGGTGTTCCTCAGAGATCTCTAAAGAAAATGAGAATCAAATAGAACAAGTGACTTGGCTAAAGTCACAAAGTCACTTGACTCCACAGAAACCTTGTAGTATCACAAAACACTGGCCTAGAAGTCAGGGGACCAAGAGTCGTGTTCCAAATCTGCTGATTTCTAGTTGTAAGAAATAGTCTCTTGGTCTCTCATCTTCCTCAGAGAACCTTAAAGCATTCTGAGAGAAACCTCCTAGATTAAGGTTCACAACTTATTACTAACTAATCTTCAGGTCTGAGCTTTCAACCAGTTCCAAATCCACTTTAATATTCGCCTATACAATCCAAATCTGAGATTCATATAATCCCATTTGGAGAAAGGCAAAAAAAATGATAATAGCATGGGTGGAAAGGTGGCTTTGCCAATAGCTGCTGATACCATTAAAAGGTTTGGAAACAAGGTAGTTCCTGGTGTAAGATGAAGACAAGAGATGGAATTCTTGGAGGGAGGATGAAATCTTGGAAGAAGAGACCAAATGACAGTTGGAAAAGCAGGGACTTGTAGGAAAGATTTTCCAGGAGAAGGGGTCTTTGGGGGTAAAAGATCATGGAGGGGAGATGGAGGAAACGAGCTCTGAGCAACCTGAAGACATCCTTGAGGTTCCTGACCTATTGAGAAGATCTGCTACTATTGTTTCACTGACATCTTGATATCTCCTGAGTACAAGATGTGCCAATCAGCATTTGGGGATTCTGGATTCCTTTGGGAGCAGTTTCCTGAACCCCTCATTCCTCGAACCTTGCCATACAGTGTCCCTCGTCTAATATAACAAACTGAATAGATATAAAGGCATAGAATTAGCAGGAAGAGCAGGTGAAGCTTTGTGTTGAGACAGAATTGGTCTCCACAAGGTAAAGGACCAGGAAGGGGTTAGTTTTTAGGGTCTCCTGCACCCACTACCCACCACCATATTCCTGCACCCTTATCCTTTACCTTGTTATCTTCAATAAACACTAGAAAAAGTCAGATCAAGTTTAAGTTTACTGGAGAGGCAGTTAAGGGAAGAAGTGCTGCAGCTAAATCAGGCAGAGTTCCATCTTTAAACTTGACCACTTGTGGTGAAGAGGGGGGGAGGTTTGTGTGAACCCCAGTTCTGAACAATATTGAATCAGATCTCCACATTTCCCACCTGCTGTGGAAGTCTTCCCTCCAACCTTTGAGAGGTGGCACACCTTCCCTGGGGTCCCCCTATTTCCAAGGGGACCCCTCTCAAGTCTCACAGTATTAGAGGCTAACAGAGACTGAAGAAAGGATTGTTACACTGATTCCATCTTGTTCCCTAACTATATCCCTCTCCTCATTAACCCCACTAATACACTGGAATATGGGGAAAGGATGAAAACAATGAAGTTCTGACTCCTTGAGCTCATTCAACAAGGTAAGGCATAACTGAATGATTGAATTAGACCATAAGTAATACCAATTTAGAGGAGGGAAAAATCATTGTGAAAAGGAAGGCATTTTTCCCTGGTCTATATGGATTCTGATGTTAAGAGATGGAGGGACAACAACATGGTTACATGAATAGGGCATTGGTTTTAGATTCAGGAAGACCTGAGTTCAAATCCCATCTCAGACATTTACTAGCTATGTAATCCTTATCAAGATATTAATGTCTCTCAGACACCATTCCCTTTTCTATAAAATAGAGATAATAATAACAACTATAAGGTGCTATATGTCAAGCTAATATATGTAAAGGGTTTTTTAAATATAAAAGAGCTATTATGGAAGCTATGATGATGGGTGTAATGTATAGAAATGGTCAGCCATTTTCTGTAGGTGCACAAAGCAGTTTGCCCCTTTAGAACACAGAACCTGGCAAGGCAGCCCTGGGTATGTGTCAATCTGGCAGTTGGGAAAGGTGTATAAATTGGGGTGCACCAACCCCTCAATCCAACTTCTTCTCTTTGGGTTGGGAGGCAGGAGGTTATCTATTATCCAGGTCTGGGGAGGAGGGAGATTGATATTAGGCAGGCAGGCAGGGATTAAACTACATTAAAATACATTGCTAGCTATAACAATCATCTTAGTATTGATAAGGCCTCTGAGCCTTAATAATTAAATAATATCATCTCTTAAACCAACAAAAGTCAACAACAGCCTCTGAGCCAAGGGAGACTCTCAAAGTCCCCTGGACTCAGCACCTAGGCGAACTTTATATTTAGACATTAGCATAAGTTATTATACTTATTATTCGGCAAGATTAAATAGGGTTTGCCTACTTCCCTCTCTCCCATTTACCAGTTTACCTTTTTGTCAATTCACCCAAATAAACCTAATTAATAATCAAGCCTCCAATCGTGTTATTTAAGAGTTGATAACTTAGCTTGTTGAAGACAACATCATATATAGATAACCATAGTCAGATTGAGGAAACTAGCCTAGCTAATCCAATTACATCTAGATCAAGCTTGTGCTAAACCAATAAATATTGTTAAGGTCCTAAGAAGTCAAGACCTACTTCCTAGTTACCTCTAAGCCAACGGACATCTTGGAGCTGTTACTAAGGCACTAAGTCTGATTCAGAATTCCAATACTCTTCAGTGAAGCTTTGCCAGGCTGTTGTGGAGAGCAAACCTCTGCTCCCCGTATCTTAGCTAAACAACAGTGCTTCTCTGAATTATCAACTAATAGTACTTAACCCCACCTTTCATAACTTGGGGAAGAAATTTTGGTCGAGTCATATGGAATAGCCTCTATTCCAGCTATCAACCCTGCTTACATGTTATACTGATAGTCATAAGAATCATAGTATAGGGATAGGGGAGAAGAAAAAGAGGTAAAGGCATGATTTCATTATAGCATTATCTGAACTCTAGAATTTTATAGCTCAGATCTTTATAATTCCCTAAGTATTTCTACATATTGTATTCTGTGTTTGTATAGTTTCTTAAAGTTTATTAAGTTCTTCTTTATAGCAACCCTATGACACAGGTAATAAAAATATTATCTCCCTTTTAAAAGTAAGGAAACCTATGTGACATTTTATCTTAGAGGTAAAAGGGAGTTATGGCAAGACCAAGATGTATAGAAAAGGGAGAGAAAGATCAGTTAGCTACAATTAAGTGAATTTGGAACTGGTTGCATAGGACTTAATAATGTCAGATAAGAAGTCAATAATGAGTTAATGTCAAGACAGAAGGCACATTTCTAATAGAGTGCACCAAAGGTCTGTGTTTGGTTCTGGGCTATTTGACATTTTTATCAATATCTCTTATAAAGATATGCTATACAAAAGCAGGGTTAAAATTTGAAAAAGTTGATATTTAATAGGGAAAAATAAAATCTTAGACTCATGTTAAAAATCAGGTTTACCAGTATAAAATAGGGATGGCTTAGCTAGGAAGGATGTCATCTTAAAAAAAAGATTTGAGGGCTTTAGTGGAGTGCAAGCTCAATATGAATCAACAGAGTGATATACAACTAACAAATTTACTGTTATCTTAGGTTGCATTGAAAAGTTTAGAATCCAGATCTAGGGAAGTGATAAATATAATATCCTCTTCCCTTGTCAGAAAATATTTATTATATTGTTCAATTCTAGATGCCACATTTTAGGAAGGATATTAACAAGGTAGTTGATGTCCAGGGAGCAGAAATTAGTATGGAGAAGCTCCCTGAGACCATACCATATTTGGATCAGTCAAAAGAGCTGTGGATGCTTCACTTGGAGAACTTAGGGGAAACATGATTGCTATCTTCAAGTATTTGAAAGACTGTCATGTGAAAAAGGGATAAGACTTGTTCTGCTTGTCCCCAGAGGATAGAACTAGTATAAACAGATAGATTTTTCAAAGAAATAAATTTAGTCATGATGCAAGGAAAAAACTTTTTAACAATTTGAGCTCTCCCAAAGTGGATTGGAATGCCTTAGGCATTAATAAGTTTCTCTTTACTAGAAGTCTTCAAGAAAAAGATGGATGATCACTTGCCAGATATATGAGGGAAGGGATTCTTATTCAAGCCTGGATTTTATCAGATGGTCTCAGAAAGCCCTTCCATCTCTGAGATTCTGAAATGTTGCAAGTTGTTGCAGAACTTAAGAAGAAATGCCTAAATCTGACCTTTGGAAGATTATTGACTCCACAAAAAAAAAATGAAATTTCAATAACCCTAATGCAAATCTTTTTCAGTAAATTATAAAACTTTACCACTTTGCCAATGCACTTTTACCCCAAAAAGCAAAAAGGCTATCATGATTAAAACTAGAACAAACTACTAGTAGCTGTGTAATCCATATGCATCACAGAGGAATGCTTGTAATTCTCTTCTTAGAGATACTTTAATCAACAGTACTCAGTTCAAATAAGACAGTTTCTAAATCATGTCTGCTAACTCTAATGCTTGCTTTATTTTTGCTTTCTGAGCTAATCCTACATCACTCTGATTCAAAAAGTGAATTCCTAAAACCTTACTTTATCCCTAACTGAGCTACAAAATATCCGTGAGTTGACATTGTTTTTGCCTGCTACTTAATGTAGTTGCTATGCATTTAATCTTTCATCTTAGATCCCCATCATTTGTGTTTTTCTAAGAATTACAAAATGTACTTCACATCCTTATCAATCATTAATAAAGACGAAGCCTTCATAGATAACAAGCACATGAGTGACATAATGCACATACCTAAAAAAATGTAAGCTTAGAATTGTCTTAAGAACACATTCTTTTTTCATACCTTCAAAAGCCTCAGAATCTAGATTCCTGTACAGACATTTCTTGGTCCTTTCATTTAGAGTCCAATCTTCTCAGTCAGCCTATCCCCACAATCATTCCTTTTTTTCTAATGTTTAGCTTCTCCCTGTCTATTGACTTCTTTCCTATCATCTACAATATTAATAGTCTTCTCTTCTCACTCTCAATCCTTAATGAGATTTCATTCAATCCATTCTATGTCTCTCTTCCCTTGTGTAGTCAAACTCCTACATCTTTCTCACTTCTCCAATAGAAAAATGGACAGAGCATCATATCTGGAGTCATGTAGTCATGAATTAAAATCCTGTCTCAGATACTTCTTAGCTGCATGATCCTGATCAAGTCACTTAATTTCTGCCTCAGTTTCTTCTTCTGTAATATAGAGATAATGTTGGTAAGTACCTAGGGTTCTTGTAAGGATAACATGAGATATTTATAAAGGATTTTGTAAACCTTAAAATTATATGTAAATGCTAGCTAATATTATTCACTTCTTGGTCCTTGGAAATAAGACTTTTATCCTCATCACCCAAGTATTGTTCTCTCCAAAGTCTCAATGACCTCTTTATTGTCAACTCTGCTAATAGAATATTGTCAACTCTAATAAAAGAAGTTTTTTCTCAGTCCTCATCCTTCTTGACCTTTCTAAAACCTATGGCATTGCTTACCATCTCTGTAAACTTCCAACCCTCCCTCTACGTGTATGTACAACACACATGCACATGCGCCTTCTTGATATTCTTTCATCCCTGTCCTTTCATGATACTTCTCTTTCTTGCTTCACTTCCTGGAGCATATGCTTCTGTCCTCTCCTAGGTCCTAGTAATTCTCTCAAGTACATGGTTTTTTCTAAGGATTTGGAGTCATTATCAGCCTCCATTGAGAGAGTCAGAATCTCTAAATATCTTCCAGGGTTTCTCTCTGATGACTAAGGTCTCCTGGGCGTCCTTTGTGTTTAAGCTGTGATCTGTATCTGACATTAGATGGTCAGACATCTGTTATGAGGAAGGAATGCTACAACTGCTTCACTATAGAACTTCCTACCATGTTAACATGCTGCTCTTACTGTGTTTCTTCCCAATTGGAACTCTAGCTCCTATCCTAGGGCCAAATTGGTTAATGAAAACTTATGACATCCACCAAACTCCTGGCATCCCGCTCTCTCATTTCCTGCCATCTCACTATGCAGGTATTTCTACCTACTCCCTCAGTTTTCTACTTCTTGATTAAGGAAAATAGTTACATCAATACTACTATCACTTGTGGAAAAGGAATATCATTTGATTGTTCTATGTTTCCATGTAATATCACATTTCCCTAAATTTCACTCCCCATATATATGCTATTTTCCTTTATAACAATATAAGTTTCTTGAGGGCAGAGACTGTTCCTCTTTTAAATTTATATCCTCAGTTCTTAGCATGGTGTTTGGTACATCATAAACACTTAAAAAGGCTTTCTCATTGAATCACTAATTGTACCTGCTCCCATCAACCTGAGGGATGACATGAGAATGCCAGACATATCTAGTAACCTAAGTCCCATCATTTTTCTTTCTAATCAGAATTAAGCATTTATTATACATAAAGTTTAGAAGCAGATGTACTACTAGATGCAAGAGTTAGTGCTAGGAGAACATAATAGCATTTGCTCATTCAGATTCCATGAAATTCAAATGGCTATAGCTTAACCCTCACATGAACTTGCTTTCAAAGCCTCGCCCATCAAGATGCAATGAGATCAGACCAATCCAATCACTTCTTAATCTATTCTCTTGGGAAAGTTAATTCTGGGTGGTATACCCCGATATGCTGTCCTTCTCTATACTTATTAGTTTATATTACCAGCTTGCATGAGTTTAATTGTCATCTCTGTGCAGAAGACTGCACAAAATAGTCTCTCCTCTCATCTTTAGTCTCATATTTAATTTGAATGCATGGTACATTGGAAAGAGAACCTAGATTAACGTCTCACTTAACTATTTTTGGAATCTTAGGCAAATCGCCTCTCTGGAATTCAGTTTTCTCCATTGTAAAATGAAGGAGTTGAATCTCTAAGGGTCCTTCTATCCCTAAATCAATTATATTACTGGACATTCTGAACTAACTGTCCCATTAAGTATCTGGAAGTCAACACATTGAAAACTGAACTCATTATCTTTTCCCCAAAACTCAGTCCTCTTTCAAACTTCCCTATTACTGTCAAGACTACCACTATCTTCCCAGCTACCCAGGTTAATAAACTCAGCCTCATTCTTATCTCTTTACTCTCACCAACTCCCCATGCCCAATCACTTGTCACATCTTGTTTCCATTTCCAAAACCTCTCTCACTTTTGTTCCCATCTCTCTCTTCATACAGCTACCACCTTAACACAAGTCCTCATTACCTATTGCCAAGTGGGTCAGAAAACTGCTGCCCATGGGTCAAATCTGGCCCTCTGCCTGTGTTTCTTTGGACTCTGAGCTAGACTCTTGAAATAATATCCTTATTGGTCTCCCAGCCTCAATCTTCTCTCTACTGTAATTCATCATCTGTGCAACTGGCAAAATAATTTCCCTAAAGTGTAGATCCAATCATTTCCCCCAATCAATAACTAGTGGCTTACTGTTATGTCTAGAAATAGTACCAGGAACCAGACATGAAGTTTTCTTGGTATTAGAAACTACTTGGTTAAGAAGCACCCCCTCCAACCCCATCAATGTCCACGAACACCTCTTTTGCAACTTCTTGTTTTCCAGAGTTGACTGTGGCACTGAGTGGTTTAGTGATTTCATCAGTCGTAGAACTAGTAAGTATGACTTGTCTCCAGAGGTCAGACTTGAACCTAAGTCTTCCTACCACTGAGGTCATCTGCACAGCCACTACATCACGTTGCCTCCCTACCTCTAGGATCATATATAAATGCCTATTTGCCATTAAAAACCTCTCGCGACCTGGCCCCTTCCTATCATTCCATCTTTATTATTCATTACTCCTCTCCATGCGCTCTCTGGTTTAGGTAAACTGGTATACTTGCTGCTCCTCCATTTCTCATCTCTGTGCCTTTGTATTGTTCACCTTCATTTCTTAGAATCCCTTGTTTCTTTTAATGCTCAGTTCAAATGTCACTCCTTGAAGAAGGTTCTTCCCAATCCCCAGCAGCTATGTCCTTCTCTTGTAAGATTACATCACATCTATTCTGTGTTCCTACTTATGGGCAGATAGGTGCCACAGTGGAGACAGCCCTGGGCCTGGAGTTGGGTAGACTTTGCATCTACTATTTCATTTGAACCTCAAAATAATCCTTTTGTGCCATTATTATCCTCGCTTTTCAGATAAGGAAAGTAAAGTCTTATAAGGTTAAATATCTTGCCCAGGATCATGTAGTTACACTGACATGCTTCTTGAGGCAGCATTGAAACCCAAATATTTGTGACTACATCCAGTCTGCCATTCACTATATCTAGTCAACAAGCATTATCAAATGTTTACTATATGCTGCCTCACATCACAATAGAGGTCTTTTTGTTAGTAGAATATCAAGAGGAAACCAGTTAATTTGATGAGCTAACTGGGCATAAGATGTCTAGGTTTAAGAGACTAACACTAATAGACAAAAAAATTCAAGGTATCCCACTAGGCTCATTGGCAGTGTTTCCTTAACCACCTATGTAGAATGTTGGGTTTAATAACAGATTTCCTCTCTTTTCAGAGGAGCATGAATGGTCTAATATCTGTAGATCATTTCTCAGGAATGTACCATCTGGTCACATGGCCCCAAGCTCTTCCTCCACACATCCCAGTATATCTTTTTAAAAGAAAGTTCTCTTGCATGAGCTTTCCATTCAAATTATTTCAGATAGGTGTCTAGAATTTAGAATGAAGTTATGGAGAAGCTACAGAAAAAGTTAATTGTTTAGTTAATATTGGAGTTCTTAAACTTTTTTGTGCCATAAACCTTTTTGGGTGCCTGTGACTATCGTGCTATGGATCCAGATTGTCAGAACAACATTTTTAATGTGTGACAAAATACACTGGATTACAAGAAAACCAGTCATATTAAACTATAGTTATCAAATTTAAAAAAATTTCACAGATGCCAAGTTAAAAACCCATGGGTTAGTGTTTATTGACATCTACCACTTATGGGCCATTATGATTAAAGAAAATATTAGTATTGTCTCTGATTACTAGACAGCCTCATTTTTTAAACCAATGCAATGATGATAATAGTTCGTATTTATATAGCACTTTAAGTTACCAGAGCATTTTCAGTAAATTAACCGACATTTTTAAAGCAGCTATTATATTCCAGATACTATTCTATGTATTAGAGTTAGGGAGGGCAGAAGGAAAGGATAGATCTTATATCTCTTTGGTATAGGGAACTCCTGGATGAGGAAATCCCCTTTACCAATGAAGGTCAATGCCTTCTCTTTAAATATAGCTTTAGGTGGCTGATAAGAGAACTGACAGGTTAAGTCACTTGCCTAGGATCTCACAGCAATTATGTATTCAAAGCAGAACTTAACTCAGGTCTTCATGACTATTTTGTAAGTTTGAAAATTGCCAATATTTTATATATATTTATATGTCTAAATGCTGTTACCTCCATAGAATATGAGCTTAAGGTACATGGGATTATTTCATTTTTGTTTTTTAACAAGTCCCAATTCCTGGTATATGACTATACTGGGATACAAAAACAAAAATGAAACACTCCCATACCTATATCATCTTATTAATGAAGTCATGATTCTGGGTGTCTTCCTATTTGTTGCCATAACTCATGGATTTTGTCTATCACAACCCTGTCCAGGGGCATTTTCTAGTTGGGCAGACAACATTTATACATAAAAGTTAATCCAAAATTAAGGCAAGGTAATTAGTCACATCATATTGTTTGATTCTCACTTATAAGGTAGAAGCTAGCATCTCCTTTTTATTTACAAATAAGGAAACTAATAATCAGAGAAGTGAGATCAGTTGTCTGGTCACAAAATTCCTATGTATCTGAGGAATGATTTGATCTTAGATATTACTGACTCCAGGACGAGAGTTCCATTCACTATATCCCCACCATCTCTCATATGTTCTATGGTCAAGTGTTCAACCTTTCAGGTGTTTTTTTTTTTTATTTCTCCCCACAAGTGTATCTGGCAGATATATCAGAGATGCAGCAAATGTCAGCCTTTCTAAATAAAGGAGACTAACAGTGAATAAGATTCTTGTGGGAATTCTGAGTCCAGCTTCTTTAGCTAGATCTCTTTCTCTCCACACCCTTCTCTCTCTCCCTCCCTCTCCCTTGGTTTGTGTGTGTGTGTGTGTGTGTGTGTGTGTGTGTGTGTGTCTCTGTCTCTCTCTCTGTCTCTCTCTCTGTCTCTCTCTGTCTCTGTCTCTCTCTCTCTCTCTCTCTCTCTCTCTCTCTCTCTCACACACACACACACACACACACACACACACACACACAAACATCCCTTCAAGTATTTAAGTTTTTCCAAGTTCTTGGACAATGGTTATATTGGACCAAACACCAATCCTTTTCATCAGAACATATTGTTATGGAAGTTAGTTTTACCCTACAATTTTTCATATTTCAGATCTGCAGTCAAAGTAGCCCCCTCCCCAATTTCCATGGAAATAGCAGAACCTACTCATTATATAAGTGAGTCCAAGAATTGAATATGAAGTAAAGGAGATCTTAGGCTACTGACAAGCAGGAATGTGGTATTTTGAGATACTTAAATGTCACCTAAAATGTCACCCAAAATGTAGAGACCTGGACTTTAATCTTGATTCAAATTCTGCCTCAGACTCTTACTACTTTGTGACAATAGTCAAGTTACTTAACCTTTCTGAGCCTGTTTCCTCATCTGCAAAATGTGAATAATAATTGTCCTATAGCATAGGACTGTCATGAGGCTCACTTAAGATATTAAATGTAAAGTGCTTTACCCAACATAAGAGGGCTTCATAAATGGCAGGCATTTTTATGTCATTGCCCAGCAAGGGTACAGGCTAGAGAACTATACAAGAAAGTTGGTTGTGTATATGTCCTCCATCCTTCAGGATTTTATCAGACACTGAGAGATTCCCTTAACCACCTTCTCTTGAAGAAGATGGGGAGGAAAGGAAGGAAACTATAGAAAGAAGATAGGATCAAAAGGGATGTCATTACAGAAATGTGGAGCTGTATTCAATGCGAGTGTTAAGTAAAAGAAAGAGTGGACTCTGCTGGTTGGTGGACACTGGTCACCACTGACAAACTTTTGCAGAGTGTATCATACTCTGGAATTTGGAAAGTATGACCCCATTGTCAAGATCTGCTCCACTTATGTCACTGTGAGTATGTCACTCTGTTTCTCCCTACATGCCAGGGAAGGTGGCCAGAGGAGTTGTGTTTGTTTGCTTCCTCTCTCCCTAGGCATCTTGCATGCTGTAGCCTTGCTTGATTCTATCCTAGAGACTAGGGATTAGTCTTCTATTAAAAGAAGATTCTAATATGATCAGACTTCCCTAGGACAGCTTAAGGATGCATTCCTGATGAGGCAGAAGTCAGACAGGTGCCATATCAGCCTCAGAAATAGGTTGAAAGCCCTTGCCTTAACAACACTGTTCCAACCTGTTAAGATTTCAATCCTGATTCTGTCATCTAGTGTATTAGCTATTACTCTGAGCTTCTGTCATATGCAAATGTGATAAGCATGCCATCTATGTCTTCATCCTAGTCCTGGACTCTGATTCCCATGAGACTAATAGCTTGTATAAACTGTCTCTCCTCTTTCACCTAATACACTGTTTTATACACTATGTACTTTAAATTCGGTTAAGCAGACACTTATTGAGTACAAGATGTAAGAACTATGGAAGGCACTAGAGCCCTGTTGACAAACCTATGGCACTGCTGGAGGGTACTAGAGAGGGCTGCTCCCTTCCCCCTCTCCATGCATGCCCGCAGGCATTTCTCTCATCACCCAATCCTCTGCCCAGCAGCCCAATGGGAGCACTTCCTCCATCCTCTGTCTGGGATAAGGCGGGGGGTTCACATATGGTATGAATGTTGCAGTTTGGGCACTCAGCCTCTAAAAGGTTCACTATCACTGATCTAGAGACACAAAGATAAAGAGGAAACATCCTCTGCTTTCAAGGAGCTTATGTTCTAGTAAAGGGATTTCCTTGAGTTTTCATAATACCGTTCTCTTCTGGTTCTCCTCTTTCCCTAAGCAACCATGTCTTCCTCTTTGCTGGATGATTATCCATATCTCACTGCACCCCAACTGTATGAATCGCTCTGCCTAAGCCCACTTCTCCTCACTTGACACTCTGTTTCTTGGTAATTTCACCAGCTATCATGGATTTATATTTCATCTCAATATAAAAGAGTTCCAGTTCTATACATTTAACCCTATTATCTCTCCTTAAATTCTAATCCTGCAACATTTGACTGTTGGTTACCTCTAACTATATGTCCTGTTGACTCAATATGTTTCAAAAAAAAGAACTCCACTGGAGAGTATGGAATTATGTTTTGCTTGATTTCACATGTATAATTGATATCATATTGCTTGCTTTCTCAGTGGGTGGGAGAAGCACAGGAAGGAGGAAAAGATTTAAGAACTCAAAAATGAATGTTAAAATTTAAATATATAAATTAGGAGATATTTAGTGAAATAAATAAAATATAATTTTCAAAAATTAAAAGGACATTGTACTGTGTCAAAAAATAAAAATAAATAATAATTTAAAAAAAAAACAGAACTCATTATCTTTCTCCCTAAGCACCAGTTTTATCCAACTTTCCTTATTTCCATAGAGGATATCATTATTTTTTTATCCACCCAGATTCTTAACCTCAACATCATTCTCAAATCTCCCCTCAACAGTAGCTGATTAGTTGGCAGGTGTTATCTATCCAACCTCTAAAACATAGTCCCTCTTTTCAACTCATGCAGCCATCATTTTAGGAACTTTTACCCAGATAAGAATTTTCAATGCCTTTCTTCTGCCCCTACGATTAAAATGTAGAGTTTATAAAATGTCATTTAAAATCCTTCATAATCAGATTCCTGACCACCTCTGTGGCCTTACTTCATATTACTTGCTTTCACACATTCTAAGTCTCAGCTAAACTGGAATACTTGTTATGCCCCAAACTCGGTATTCCACATACATCTCTGTGCCTTTGTGAGGCTGTCCCCTATAGCTAGAATTTATTTCCTCTTTTCCTCCACCTCTTAGAACTCCAAGCTACTTTAAAGACTTGAATCATGTGTCACCTCAAAGCATCCAAGTTAAAATTTCAATTTTTTTGTCTTTTTCATTTTGTCAACTTAAAGTTGTTAGTTTTAGTCCCAATCAACTGCCATACTTAGGAGCATAATATTCCTTTTCAAATTCCTTTTGACTTGTTAAAATTGTTTGTCTATATCCCAAAAACACATTTTTGATGACTCTGGTAAAAAAAAAATTCATACAAGCTGTTTAAGGTCTGGGTTTCCCTCAGTTCTCATAAGGCTCCCTGATTAGCATACATACAAATCCTGGGGCAAGAACAAAAGGACAGAATGAAGCCAAAGGAGACAACCTAACCTTTAGCTTTTGTTCTACATTTCTGATACTGCCATGTGAGAAAATAGTTGAATCCAAAAAAGAGGAAAAATTCAAGTCTATGAACCTAAGTGAGGGGAAGAATGATGGTGCTCTCAGCACAGAAAGGAAAAGTTGGAACAATGATAAGTTTGGGGAGGAGGAAATGAGTCCTATTTTCACATATTGAGTTGGAAATATTGAAGATGTAAGTAAGGTGGAATCAGCTTCTTTGGTTTCTTTAGTGAATAGAAAGCATAGGTAGGAGATAGAAAAGAATGAGGGTTCTGTTTAAGAATATGGTTTAATAAATATCTGGAATTCTGGTCAGATTGAATGCATAGTTTTTACCAAGTTCAAAGCCTTAGCCTAAAATGTCACATGCAAACAATGCTCTGCAAAAGAAGCAAATACTTGGCTACCAATCTCTGAACCTACTTTATTTTTTTCTAGATTATATCATTACAATTTTTAGTAATCATTTTCTTACATTTTATCATCCATGTTGTCTCCTTCCCTCCTACTCCAAGATGGCAGGTAAAATGATACAGTTTGTACATGTGTTGTCATACTATATGTAATTCCATGTTCATCATATTATGAAAGGAGACATATTGCTTATGCTAGAGAAAAATTCATGAAGGAAATAAAGTGAAGAAAGGTAAGGTTTAATCTGAATTCAGACTCTGCCAATTCCTTCTACAGTGGTGGATAGCTTTTTCTGTCATGAGAACCTTAGAATAGTGTCTTAGATCCTTACATTGTTGATAATAGTTAAGTCATTCACAGTTGATCATAGTACAATATTGCTGCTTCTGAACATACTTTAGAACTAATAAAAATATTAAAATATTTCTTCAGGGTCTTTTCAAAAAGATTATTTGTTTAAAGTTTATGAACTGTGCTTGCAATCTTGATATCTTTAAATGTTATTGAATTCTTTACATGGTAAACTAATGTTAAAAATTCTTCCTCAAATCTTAATTTTAAATAAACTCCTACTAATATTATGTCTGTAGGGTGTCCCAATTCCTTTTCTAATCAATGGCTCCTCCACATCTACAAAATATCTCAATTCAATTTATTCAAGAGACATCTTTTAACTACCTACTATATGTAAGACTCTAAGTGAAAGCTGGGGGTTCAAAGACAAGTATGGGTGCCTTTAGGGAACTTACATTCTCCTGAAGGGGATAGAAAAATAACAACTATAATTAAATAATATACAAAGAAAATGAAAAATAATTGGGAGGGGAAGCAATAATAACTAGAGGAAGCAATTGAGAAAGTAGCAATTTGAGCTTAGCCTTGACAGAGGAAAGCCTTTGTAAATGCATCAAGACAGAAGGTGGGATGTTATACAAGGGGAAAAGCAAGTAGGCCAGTTTGGCTGAAGAATAGAGTAAGTAAACAGGAATAATGAGTAAATGAGGAATAATGAATAATCAGTCTAAAAAGGTAGGCTGCAAACAGATGGTGCAGGACTTTAAATGCCTGACAGTAGAGTTTGTATTTTATCATGAAGGCAACAGTGAAATACTAAAATTTCTGGAATAGAAGTTACCAGGATCAAATCTGGGCCATAAGAAGATTTTTAAGCCCTTCTGCCTTCCTATCCCATTATTAAAGTTCCTTACCTAAGAGATTCACCCAAAATGAGGGGACAGCAAAATAAACAGTATGGACAAATGTTATATAGCAAGAATGTCTTGGGTTAGATACAAAGAAGAACTCACAACCCTAAAAGTTTGGGGCACATAAATATGGGCTTATAGAATTGGAGCTTCTGAAATCTTCATTGAGCAGACTAGATTTGTTATCTAGGACAGGTTAATATCATTGAGAAAAAAATACAATGATAAGATGATGCATTGATGCACAGATGTTTAAAAAAAAAAGTCATTCCTCTGCCTGCATACAGAACTCCTAGGCTTATCCCCCATTATTTATTTCACATTATTCCTTAATATCAATTATTTTTTCCTCCTTCTAGCCTTCACTGTTTCCCTAAACAAACCAAATTTATTCCTGTGTTTAAGAGTTTGCTTATCTTGTTGGTTTTTTCTACTATTGAGAGTGCTTCAGCCAGGCAATGATGTCAACTCAGGGTGACATTATTTCAAGGTTGCCAAGAGGTTAAACAAAACCAGATGGTGGCAAAACAGAATAGATCACAGGAAATATGGCGGAGCCAGAGTGAAGAGCAAGAGAAGTCCTGATTCAGAGGGCCCAAGACTGTACCTGGAAAGTCCTAGGATAGTTTGATAGTTTCAACACCAACCTCAAAACATTAATACAGCAAGATTATCCAGAGCTTTGGGGTATAACAAGAAGGAGAAGTGTGTAGGAATTCTGCATTAGGTTAAGCTAGGGTACCTCAGACCTATCTGATCTGCTTCATTCTACCCAAGTAGCTTGTCTTTCTATAACAACCATTCTGCCTAATGTCTTAACATGTTAATTCTCCTATAGTAGCCACTGTAGGAAGATAAAACTTATCTGAATAGAAGGTAAAATATAAATTTAGGTCCATTAAAAGAAGAACTTGAAATCTGGACCAAAAACCTCCTTCATTTTCTTCAATGTTGTGATCATAAAGGACTTAATAATAAAAGAGAATTAAAAAAAACATGAATGGGCAAAAGAAGATAAACAAAAGTACCATTCATCAATTTCCTTTCTCAGTAAATACCTTTGTTTTTTATTTGCCAACTCCCCATTAATGGCTAAAGTCTGACAATTAAGCAAATGAATCAAAGAGCAGAAGTATCATCTAAATAAAATCTAACTCAACATTAATGTTTTTAATGTATGTATCAATATATAATGTCTATATACATACATGAAATTAACTAATTATTGAACCCCAGTTGGACCAGAAGTCATTTCCCACATGTATTAATCCTTTCAGCTCCTGAACTCCTGTCCTACTTTACTGATTGGCAAAGGATTATTATTTAATAATGGGCCAAGTCATACCAGACTTTATTCTCTACTCCTAGCCATTTTCTTGCCACCATGTGTGAACTCTGCATCCCTCTCTTCCTCTCTTCCCTCTAGCTTTCCAGATCTGAAGTCAATCAAATCAGCCATGCCATTCTTACTGCAAATTATATGATGTATCAGTATACTCTCCTATAGCTCCATTCACTATCCTGTGACTTCTCAGACAAAAATGTCCCATTCCTATGTGCCACTCCCTCGAGAATTGGAACTATCTTCATTTTTTTTTAATTTTTGGTTAGCAGAATGCACATAATATGGGCTAAATAAATTATTTTCATTCAATCAAATATTCACAGAAGTAGAGGGATTTTTTATTTTTTAATTTCTATTTTTCTTTGATTATTACTGATATTTAGAATCACATTCTGGTTTTGGACATGTGAAAAGGTTCTCAGTGACACCAACAGTATTGTATCCTGGATACTATCCTATTTCAAGAATGACTCTGGGTCTGACTATCATAAAATCCTTATAGGTCAGGTCTCTGGAAATCTAGAAAATCCATAGACATTTAGAAAATATATCATGTACCCTTTCCTCAGTCTAACCTGTCTGAAAAGTTTCACAAATCACACATCATAATGAGAAATTTCAAATCTCCCATAACTATAATCATGTTATCCTTCTTGCTTTTCTTATCACATCATATATTTCCCTGTCCAAGCTCTTTTGTCCTAGGGATTTGAAACATATGCGTCTCTCTTTTTATCCTCCAGTCCTCTTATCTGAAAATTCAGCTTATGTTGGCTATTTTACACCCTTTGAAATTTGTCGATAATTTATTTGTTTAAAAGTGTTGTCCTTATTGTAAATTAACCAACAATCCCATTATTAGCACCCCCTCATTCACCACTTCTTGACTTTCAAGGACAACAGGAAATGTCATATTCTGGATTTTTCTTCACTTACACGGGAAAGTGACATTTCTGTAAAATGTTTGTACTTCATTTTTTCTTCTGTCACCCATGCTGTGAATGTTTTGTTTCTAATATTCCTAGCCTACAGGCATAGACACTTGATAATTTTCTATTCATTCTCTCCTCTGACTTTGCTTATATTTAGATTGTTCTATCTTCTATTGTTCTTCTCCTAGCAAGGATTATAATGATGTTCTAATTCTGAGGGAGAAAGTGCTTACAGTTGAGAAGTCACAAAAGGAAAACAATCTTCATTCCCTATTTCCCTATTTTAATAGCATTTCTTAACCTTTTTTTAATGCATGTGTCATAGACCTTATGTCATAGTAATCTGGTGCAGATGGTGGACCTTTCCTCAGAATAATGTTCTTAAACATGTTAAGTAAAATATATAGGATTACAAAGGAAGCCAATTATATTGAAATAGTGTTATCAAGATATTTTTAAAAACCAGTTCATGGTCAACAGTTTAAGAAACCCTGGTCTAGACCATTATCATGACAAGAAATGATGCAAAAAAAAAAGATTTATCCTTAGTGTGGTAGAGGAAGGAATAGGTAGAGTTTGCACTTAAAAGATAAGGTAAAACTAAGAAGAAATAACTAGTAAGTCATAGGAATTTGTGGCTGAGGGTTCTACTTCCCCTAGCAGGGCATCAGAAAGCAACAATGGGTGGAGAAAGAGAAGGGGATTCTAGAACCACCTAAGTAGAACTGACCACTGTATTCTATTCAGTTATTCCTCCTAGCAATTTTCCCATCTATTCTACTGTTCCTCTACTTCACACTAACACATATGGATCATGGGGAAATTCATCTCACTTTTGTATAGAGCTGTTGTCCTGGAGCTGCTGCACTGAATTAATGGGTGAATAAATGAATGCAAAATCACCTAGCCTAGTCTAGCTGGACCCAGACTAACATTGAGTCCAGTCTCCAACTTGACATCAGCTCTGCTCTACCACATGACTCTTCCCTCCTCCTACTACCCCTACTTTCCAACTCTGGCTTTAGGAACAACCCAGAAGACCATTCCTGTGATTCTTCAGAATCAAACTCCCTTAAGTAGTTAATAAATGTATATTTTTTTCATCCTCAATTAGAGATTAAACTTTGGACATAAGATTAATCTTAAAACATCTCATTGGGACCAGTTTCCTGCTTTAAAAAAGTAATTTATTTCCAAAAAATTGGAGCCACAGATAACATTTGAGTGCCAAAGATGGATAAGCAGCCCTAAAAAGAGTCCAGCAAGCCCTCATTCCAGACATGCTAGTTCTTTTATCACCGATACACCCCACACCCTGGTAAACCATCTCAATAGATTAACTAAACAATATTGAGGGAAACTGATGGGCCACCAACACATTAGTGAGTTAAAGGAGTGTCTACCCCAAGCATGTAAAGACTTCCCTGAGTTGAATAGGTGGATGAGAATAATGGTCAGGTAGAGACTGGCCAGGACCCCACATGGGAGAAACACTTATAGTGGCATAATGTTGTAGCAGCAGTTTCAGGAGCTCTCAAGATAGAGATGGTAAAGGAGACATCACAAATGGTCAGGAAAAGATTGCAAGGAGTCCCAGTCCTAGCATGAGACCCAGGATAAGATGCTGTGTGGAAGCACTGAAAACTTACAAACCTGTAGATATAGCTCTGAAAACAGTAGCATGAAAAAGTCTGAAGTCTAAAACTGTTCTTTTCCTGTCCCATGCCAGAAACAAAGTAAACAATTAACATAAAATGCAAAATCAAGTAAGAAAATGAGCAAACAACCAAAAGAGGACTTGCCCATAAAAAGCTACTCTGGTGACGAAGAAGAGAAAGACACTCAAAAGAAGATAACTCAGAAGACAATGAAGTCAAAACAGTTACTCAAAGAAAAAAATGTGAATTGTAAAAAAGCCCAACAAGAATGCCTTGAATGGCAAAAAAAAAAAAAAGCATTTTTACTATCAAATGAGAGAGATAGAGGAAAAAGCATTGTTGCTAGTACAGACATCCATTACATTCGATTTTACCATAGTATATCAGTCTCTGTGTACAGTGTTCTTCTGGTTCTGCTCCTTTTGGTCTGCATCAATTCCTGGTAGTCTTTCCAGTTCACATAGAAATCCTGAATTGGGAGGTTTTGATAGGTAGAGTCAAACTGGAGGAGAAGGGACACAGACCCATGCTCTACCAAATTACCCTCCAAAAAACTGATCTAATGCCTCAAAATGAATTCTGGAGTAGTCTAACCCACAAAAAGATGGGGTGAAATAATTTTTAACTCTAAACAACTTATAAGACCAACAAAAGAATAACAAGAAAAAAATGCACCAACAGAGAAGTAGAGCACAAAGCAGCTCATCAAGGCAGACTTCACCATGGCAACAGGCTTTGGAGGCAGCTGAGTCAGCAGCAAATGCTTCCTGAGCTCTCAGACACAGATGGTAAAGGGTGTTGGACAACCAATCAGAAAGATCTCATAGGGATGCCTTTGCTAACTCTGGGTGTAAGACTTTTGTCAAATTGCCCATACACAGATCCAGGTCACAGGCTGGGAAAGTATTAAACACATCTCTCCTTAGATGATACCACTTAGAAAGAAATGAAAGTTTATAGATCCCCAGAGGTAGCACCGAAGGAAGCTATGCAAAGAACCCAAAGATTGGAACAATACTCTCTTCACCACAGTTACAGAGCCCAATTTTAAGAGTTTTTTTTTTTAAGTTAAAAAAGTTAAAACTTTTTTTAAGTTAAAACAACATCAAAAAGAAACAAAATATGAAAGTTTTTTGATGACAAATGACAAATGAAGGAAATGAATAATCTTAGAAAAGTTAAATATGTTAGATTCCTTGAGAAGATTGAGTTGGAATAGAAAGAAGTATACCTTTTTGTCAGCTACAAGAGGCACCTCCACAAAAATAGACTACATATTAGGGAATAAAAACCTCACAAACAAATGCAGAAAAGTAGAATTATCAAAGGCACCCTTTTCAGACCATAATAAAATTAAAAGTAATTTAAAGTGAGCTTTGTGAAAACATAGATTAAAAATTAATTGGAAACTAAACAATCTAGTCCTAAGGAATAAACAGATAAAATAACAAGTTGTTATTAAAAATCAATTATTTCAATAAATAAAATGACGACAATAAGACAATATTCCAAAATGTGTGGGGTACAGGCAAAGCTGTACTTAGGGGAAAATTATATCTCTATAGGCACAGATCAATAAAAGAGAGGAAGAGCAGATTAATAAATTGAGCATGCAATTTAAAATTAAACTAGAAAAAAGTTTTAAATCCCCAATTAAAGACCAAAATGGAAATAATAAAAATCAAAGGAGATACGAATAAATTTGAAAGTAAAAACACCATTGAAATAATAAATAAAAGTAGGAGCTGGCTTTATGTAAAAAATCAATAAAATATATGTGCTATTGATCAATTTAATTTTTTAAAAGATAGAAGACAACCAAATTACTAGTATAAAAAAGGAAAATGGTTAATGTATGACCAATAAAGATGAAATTAAAGCAATTAATAGGAGTTATTTTGCTCAGTGATATGCCAGTAAAATTAGCAAGCCAAGTGAATAGATGAATATTTGCAAAAATGGAAAATTCCCATCTTAATGGAAGAGGAAATAGAATACTTAAATAACAGTATCTTGGGCACAGAAATTAAATAAGCCATTGATGAACACCCTAAGAAAAAATTCACTCCAGCTGGATGGACTTGTAAGAGAGATATACCATTTAAAGAACAATTCATTCTAAAACTATACAATCACTTGGGGGAAATAATCAAAGAAGGGGTCCTGCCAAATTCCTTTTATGACATAAATCTGGAAGAACAAAAAACAGAGAAAGAAAACTATAGACCAATTTTCTTAATGCATATTAATGCAAAAAATATTTAAATAAAATGCTAGAAAGGATATTACAGCAATATGTCATAAAGATTATATATTATGATCAGATGTATTTGTATCTGGAATGTAAGACTGGTTTAATATTATGAAAATTATCAGCATAATTCACCATATCAATAACAAAAGTCATGATTATATCAATAGATGCAGAAAAAGTCTTAGACAAAGTATAATACTCATTATATGGGGATAAATGGAGCCTTTCTGGAAATGATAAGTAGTATCTATCTAAAATCAAGAGCAAGCATTATTATAGAAATAAATTTGAAAACTTCCCCAAAAAATCAGAAGTGAAACAAAGATATCTATTATCACCACTATTATTCAATATTGTATTATAAATGCTATATATAGCAATAAGGCAAGAAAAAACCTTAAAGAATAAAAAATGGGCAATAAAGGAAAAAAAACTATTACTCTTTGCAGATGATATATAATGGTATAGTTAGAGAACCGTAGAGAATCAACTGAAAACCTGGGAAGACATATGAAGTCATGTATACTGAAATGAGCAAAACCAAGACAACACTGTAGGCAGTAAGAGTAGACATGATACATGTAAAATGAGTAAACATCATTTTAATGATGATCAACTGTGAGAGACTTAGCTACTCTGACCAAGAGAATAATCCAAGATAACTCCAAAGAACCCATGATGAAAAATGCCTTTCTTCTTCAGAGAGAAAAAAAAACTGATGAACTCTGAATGCAGTGAAGCCTACCTGTTTTACTCTATTTTTATTTTTTTGTTGTTTGTGTGTTTTCTTTTACAACATGGAGATATATTTTGCATTACTTTCAAGGATGGAGCAAGAGATCAATGGACGGATAGAAGTTGTGACTCCAAGATTTTAAAACTAAATGCTAAATAATTAGGAAATATTTAATAAAATAAACAAAAGTATATATATTTTTTAATTTTGCTCATCCTCTGAATCCTTTACCATTCTACTCTGATTCCAAAAACTAAAGCCTTTAGGCTACTTTGTAGCTCTCCAAATCAGGCTAAGCAATCCTCTTGTCAAAATTTAAATTATTAGGTTGTGAGGAGATCAGAGGAGGAGTGAGGGAAAGAAACAAAGATTTAGATAATTGTTGTACAAGCAGATTAGGGACATAAATAACACAAATATAAAATTTGAGTTTGTATTCTTGGTCTACATAATTCATTTTGCTATTATTGTTTTGTGCTGTTATTGTCAGCATTTAAAGCACCAGGATATCCAAAGCAATATTAAGGAATAAGAATAATTTGAAACAGTATTTAGATTTGAATCTCATCTTTAATTTTTCTAGATTTTGATGTGGTATAGATAACTTAGTTTTCATCAGTCTCAACTTCCTCATCTTTAAAAATAGGGATGATATTGTTATTCTGGACATAATGGGTATAAATTAGTTATGGATAATAGATGAGTATGTTATAAAATATTTAAGTGGTTTTAAATTCTTTTAAAAGGATGTTAGATTTATATTTTCTTAGTGAGAGAATAATGTGTGACAAAGGAAGCATTGCTACATGTGGAATCATAGGACCTGGGTTCAATTCGTGGTTCTGTCATTTAATGACTTTCTGACTCCAGACAGGTCATTTAATCTTTCAGGGCCTTGGTTTCTTCATTGGTAACAACAGGTTGGAGTAAATGATCTCTAAGGATTCTCTTAGTTATAAATCCACGAACCATAGACTCTTTGGAGTTCACTCTCCAAACTCCACTCAAACTAGCAGTGTAGGTCCCCAGAGGGTGGTTTCCCACTTCTTAAATTAGGATTCTAGCTGCAACTGTAGGATTATGGGCTCTAATATTATTATTCAAGAACTCCATATATAGTATATTTCCTAAACATCAATAGCCACCTAATGTCTCTCCTATATCAAATAACCAATTAACATCAAAAAGCTTTTATAAGAGATACTTATTGAAGTATAGCAAAAGCCAAAGCACAAGATTATTTTGAACCAGGGCACACATTCTCTTCTATATATTCACTCAATTTCTAGGAAGAGTAATTTCAAATTAGTTGCTATAAAACATTCTCTCATCAATTTCTCTTTGGGATATGGCATGGAGTGGATAGATAAGTCACTCCTTTGTTTGCAAAACCTAATGTCTTGACTTCTGGTTCAGTTCACTGCTGGGAATGAGTTAAGCAGGTAGCTCTCCAGAATCAATTATTTCTGCTTACTGGTTATAATTGCTAATGAGACCTTTGATGGCTTTTCAGACCTTTTGAAATTTAGGAGATCATAATCTGTGATTACTCTGATTCTCATTCACCTAAGATAAGGAAAGAAGCAAAGGTGCCGTGTGTTCATAACATGTCACCTGGCAGCTAGAAACAAGGTGACTGAGGCAGACCACTGCCACTGTCTCTTCCCCTGAATGGAAACCCATGAAATCTTTGCCTTGTTCACCATCAGGGAACAGTTCATCTGTTCAAATCTTTCATATGCACTCAATTTCAGCTTAGCAGGCAACTAAAAGGCTTGTCATCACCATGCAATAAGCCAACAGAAAATAAGTCATAGGATATCCCTTAGGCAGGGAGGAAAATGGAAATTTTATCACATGTTTCCATCTGCATGTTCATTCAACCTCCATATGAACTGGCAAAAGCAGAAAACATTACACATGCTCTAATGACTGGTCTCTGATTACCAAATCTTCCTATTACATTTTGGCTTACAATGGACAAACAATATGCTATGTTTCCAGGGTACTTTCTATTAGACTCCTTTAAAGATAGTATCATTCACAAGGCAACTGATGGTAGCATCCACAGTCTAATATGCCCCATCATGCTTATAAAAATTGATAACACGAAGCTTATAGGTATAACTCACAGGATATCAAAGCTGGAATCCAAAAAGCTATCAGCCATCCAGAATGTTAGAATGAATCTAAGATAAAAATTACAAGAGATAAATGTGAAATCTTGCTCTTGAGTTAAAGAAATATTTACCACCACAAAATGTGGCTAAAAGGTGGTTCATTTGAAAAAACATCTGAGAGAAATGAAATTTCTATATTAATCAACAGAGGGATATTACATACAAAAAAAACTACTTAAACCTTAGGCTATACTAAAAGGTATAAAGTTCAGGACTAAGAAGATGACACACACTTTTTTGGTCATCATATCTGGAGTATTTTAGCCATTTCTGGTCAATACCTGTTAGGAAAATCATTAATCAACTGAACAGTGTCCAAAAGAGGACAAATGAAGTAGTAAAGAGCTGATGGTAAATGTGGATCAGCGGAAAGTCTGGGATTGTTTAGCCTACACAAAGAATACTTAGGGGCATATCATGTATTTAAAGGGTTGTTAAGTGAAAGAGCAATTAGTCTTGCTCTGCTTGATTCCAGAAGCTAAAATTAGAAAAAATTGGATGGAAATTATAAAGAAGAAAATTTAGGTTTAATATAAGGGGAAAACTTCCTGGCAATTAAAAGTGCCCAAAGTTGGAATAAGCTGGTAAGTAGTATTGGGGGTTTTTTCCCATCACTGAAGATGTTTGAAAATGTTTCAAGTTAAAGTTGGATGACCATTTGCCATTTATGTTATAGAGGAGATTCTTAAAGTATTGATTGGACTAGATTGCTTCTGTAGTTGCTTCCCACTAAAAGGTTTGTGATTCTGTTAGTTATGTATCATTTGGGAATACTCTGGACAGTACCTGACTACCTATAGAATAAGTCCTTCAAGAGCTAACAGCAAGAATTCTCCTTTGTTATTTGTTGTCTTCTTGATTTTCAGAATCTTTTTTCCAGTCCTACTAATTCCTTTTCCCATTTTTCTGTTTGGCTCTAGCACATGGGTAGGCAACTAGAGTCTGAATGGCAAGCACTTTTGTAAACCTTCCCTGGCAATTGCAAGCATTCTCCCTTGCAGCTGTTTGTAGGACCACTCTCCAACTGTTATTGTCACATCAAAGCAAGTCACATCAAGAGTACTGTATTCAATTCTGAGCACCATGTTTTATGAAGTATATTAACGAGTTGGAGCGTCTCTAGAACAGGGTAAACAGAATAGCAAGGTTCTGGAGACTATGTCCTACAGAGATGTGTTGACAGAATTTGGATAGTTTTGCCTAGAGAAGAGAAAACTTGAGGGAAGCATGACATCAATCCTCAGGTATTTATGGGCTTATCAAGAAGAGAAAGAATTAGATGATCTTTTTGACCCTGAAAGATAAAACCAGGAACGTGATAGCAATTTTCAGTTATTTGAGTGATTGTCATACAAAGAAAGGGTAAGATTTGTTGCTATTTGATTCCCATATGGAGAGCCAGGAGTAGTTGATAGATATTGAAAAGAGAAAATTTAATCTTGAAGTCAGAGAAATCTTTCTAAAATTTAGAGCTATTCAAAAGTACAATGGACTGGTTCAGAATGTAGTGGACCTTCACTGATTTTCTTACAGAAAGACTAGATGATCACTTGTCAGATATGATATAGAAATTATTCTTGTTAAGAAAAAAATATAATAGATAATAAATGTGTAATATAGACATATAATAACACAATATATAATATAGCTATAATATATAGTAGAAGTATGTAGATAATAATAATCAAATGAAATCACTTCTGAGGTCCCTTCCAATTCAATAATAATATGATTATCCTTAATTTTCTAGTCACTTGACTGTTGCTATCATTCAGATTTCTCTTTTGCTTCTCCCCTTAGAGGACAGAACTGGGATCAATGTGGGGAAGTAGTAGAAAGGTAAATTTAAGCTTTATGGAAGGATCAATTTAAGAGCTGCCTCATGCCCCAAATGAGATCTTTTGATTTGGGAGATGATGGATTTCCCTTCACTAGAAGTCACCAAGCAGAGACATGATTGACCATTTTTTTGATATTTTTGAAGGGATTCTTTTTCAGATATATATTAGTCCACTTAAGCTATGAATCTATTACCATTCCAACTCTGATATTCTCTGATCCTGCTTTAGAATACTGCTGTCTCATCTGTGTTCCCATGGAAATGAGATTTTGTCATGAAATATAATTGGTCTCTGTAAGAATATGAGCTTTACTTTTATTGTGGAATCAACTATGTAGCACTGGTCAGAGTTCTCTAACGAAACCTGGATCACAAGATGCTACCCCCAAATAAGTCTCTTTGTGGAGCAAATTGTTATGATTCCAAGTGCCTTGCTATTTCCTCCATGTTGTTTTACTGATTCCATTCTTCATAGACCATCTATCTTTGTTCATGAATTCCAAACTCCTTTTCCAGCTTAGTTTCTGAAATTTGCCATTTTATGGAGTCTGACCTTTGGTTTTTGGATTGGTTCTGAATTGTTTCTTTGATATTTGCAATGGGATGTTGTGCTTGGATCACATAATCTCCCATTTTCAGACTCCTTTCACATGCTAAGTATCTGCCAATACAGACTTGATTATTTCATTAAATGATTTATTTTGACATCAATTAATGAAGTATTTCCTATCTCCCAGTTCAGTAACTAATAATAATAATAATAGCCTTTATATAGTGCTACTATGTGCCAGGACTCTGCTAAGTGCTTAGCAAATGTTACCTCATTTGATCCTCACAGCAGCCTTGCAAGGTTGGAGGTGCTATCCTCCTCAATTTATAGTTGAGGAAACTAAGGCAAACAGAATGAAGTGACTTCCCTGGGCTCACACATCTAGTAAGTGCCTGAGAATACAAAGACAAAAAGAGAATACAAAGACAAAAAAGAAATATTCCCTATTCTCAAGGAGCATTCCTTCTTTTGCAGCCAGGAGGGAGAAAATTAAATGTAAAATATATACTTTCCACAGACAGAGCATTAGCAACTCAGAGGATTAGCATGGTTTTCCTGTAGGATATAGCACTTAAGCTGACCATTGAAGGAAACTAGGAATTCTATGAGTTGAAGGTAAGGAATTTCAGGCATGGAGGACAGCCTATGCAAAAGTAGACAGGAGAAGTAATTTTATATATGGGGAAGAGTTCACTAGGTGAGTTTGGCTGGAATGTAGATTGTGTGAAGGAGAATAATATATTACCAGCCTGGAGAGGAAAGGGTAATTGGCACCAGGTACCCTAAGTGAAGAAACTTCCAGCAAAAATGCAGACTGGCAACTTGACTATAAATGTAGGCTTTAAGAAGCACATGAATTTAATTGATTATTCTGCCACTAATATATGTCAGAAGCAGGACTTAGACAAAGGACTTCTTGACTTCAATGTCTTTCTGACTTCCTGTCTTCTAGACCTGACTCTGTCCACTGTGCCAGGCTTCATGCTTTGGAAAGCTTCATGAATAATTATTAAATTGAGTACATAGGAAATAAGAAAGAAGGAAACTATAGGGTTAATCTCAAAGCCACAGTCTAGTGCTTACTTCCCTAACTAGAAACTAGGTAATTCATCCAAATCTTTGAGCATCCTCTTGACCAATGAATGCCCTATCAGACATCCTGTAAAGACAGAGATATTAATGAGGTAATATGAAACCTCCACTAATTAAGACATTTGGCGTGTGTGTGTGGCTAGCATCCTCACAGGTCTGTGATTGATAATTAACAACAGCAAATCAAGAGTATTACCTGCCGGAATACTGCAGTTGGTGTGTATTATCCTTGAAAGCCTTCACCAGGATGGCAACACTTCTTCATGATAAGTTTATAGGTATTGTCATGTCTGGGCCCACCGAGGTGGAAATTATGATAGTTACTCTAGGAGTAGTGATAGAATGATAATTAAAAAATAATTTAAAATAATTAACAAGAATAATTAGCATGGGGCCAAGGGATAAACATTTTTATTTCATCAGCTAGTCTGATGTGATTAAATAGGTAGAAAGCACAGCTAGAGAAGTGCCTTCATTTGTGGGGGAGTGGGGAAGAGGGAGGAAAAAGAGGAAGAGCTCCTCAAAGAAACCTGACTTTTTAATTTCTTATTTTTCCCTCCCACTGACAGTACTAAGCCATCACCGTGATCCTCACATTCCTGAAAAATGTCATCCAGCATCTCCTGCAGCATATCTCCATTTGACTGAAGATATAACTGCACAGCTCAAATGAAAACACAGAGGTGGAACATCCGGAACTGCCAACATAATGGTCCTGTGGGTTGTGTGCTAGACAATTACTTTGGCACCAGCTAAAGTAGAGGATGGGGGGAAGAAAGAGAAAACTGTAGTTGGAGATAAGATTTTATTTATGGTACTCATCTTGCTTTATTTTCCTAAGAAAAGATTTGGCCATGTATATAAATGAATAGAAGGAAGATTGAAGGACCGTGTTTAGCCAGAAAGGTCTTCTAAACATTGATTGTCTTATAATTGAACAAGACAGCATACAATTTCAGACAGAAATATTCCCTGCTACTGAGGGGACTGCACACAATGGAAAATTATCTCCTATTTTAAGCTAAGACCAAGTTTAAGCAAGTTGGGCCTTCAGGCCACATCATTTATTGAGCAAAAATTGTACACAAAGGTATAGGACTATTAGAGAAAGATTAGATGGCAGAAGTGACCTCTGTCTTATAGGACCTTAAAATCAGAGGATCAGAGATTTAAAGCTAAAAAAGACACTAGAATTTATCTAATCTAACTCTCTTCATTTCACAGATCAAGAAACTAAGAACTCAGAAAATGAAGGGACTTGCCCAAGGTTACACAGGTAGTAAGTGGCAGAGGCAGGATTGAAATCTCTGTCCTTTCATTCCAAATTCAGTATTCTTCCTTTCTTTCTTTTGAGGCAAACAGAATTGTGACTTGTCCAGGATCATACATCTAGTAAATGTCTGAGACCAGATTGGAATTCAGGAAAATCATCTTCCTGACTTTAGACCTGGCATTCTATCCACTGGGACACCTAGCTGCCCTCCAGATCTCTTTCAATTGTATGATGCTGCCCTCTATCTGGACTTTAGATAAATCTGCTATGTACACACACATCCATGCGTTACATACAACTGGCAGTTACCACAATTTATACCAAGTCCTATGTGTTAGCATCTGCATGTACCATAGAATGGTCCAAGGAGAGGAAGAAGGGAAAAGAGAGAAAGGGAAGAAGAAAGGAAAGGAAAAACTTATTTAATGCTTACTATATACTGGGCATTGGATTAAGAGCTTTTTCATTATCTCATTTGATCCTGACAACAAATCTGAAGTGTAGATGCTATCTTTATCCCCTTTTTACATTTGAAGAAACTGAGATCAACAGGGGTTCAGTGACTTGCTTAAGGACATACAATTTGTTCATATCTGAACCTGAATTTGAACTTAGGACCTAACTTCAAGGCCAGCACTCTCTCCACTCCACCACCTAGCTGCCCCGGCAACAAATAAAGAAAAAATGAGATCTGAGAATTATCCATGGGTCTTAATTATCTACTCTAAAAATGTATTTTCACAGATAATCAAAATATTTACTAGTAAAGGTTTTCTGAAGAATCGATGAAACACAATAAAATGTTTCCTCAGCTTGACTTATTTCAGGAATTCTCAAATCTTAAAGTTAATCCTGGCTCTGTCATAATACCTTCCTTTGTGACACTGAATAAGTCACTTCATCTTTCTGGGCCCCAGTTTCCTTATATGTAAAATTAAAGGGTGGGATTCCATGATCTCCAAGGTCTCTTCCAGGTCTAAAATTCTATACTGATCATTTATTGTTATGAGAAGTGATAGTAAACTATTAAGAGCTATGGTTTCTGCTCTCAGAGAGCTTGCAATCTATAGGGTCATAGGACAAGTGCGATATATAATCTATGATTTGTCTTTGATTATATTAAAGGAAGTAAAAGAGTATTGCTAATGTTTCAGCTCCACATGAGTACCTCTTACCAAGAATTAAAATCATAAGATGATAGAATTAAAGTTAAAAGAGACCTTAGTTGTAATACATACCAATCCCCTCATTTTGCAGATGAGAAAACTGAGATCCCCAAAGTTTAAATGACTTGCCTAGATCATATAGGCAGTAAGTGTTAGAACCAGCATTTGTACCTAGGTCCTCTGAATCCAAAACCAGTATCCTTTCAACTTTGTAGTTTAAACCCACCCTGGGACCGCTAACCAGTTCTAATAAAATGGCTGAGTGGTTGTACTATATTTATTCCAAAGCACTGAAAAGCAAATCCAAATCTTTCTAAAAATTAGAATAAAAATCTTCATAAAAATCCAAAGGCAATGAGTATAATTAGTTGGTTAGATAGTGAACTGATTTAGATAATTAAGCAATTATGTCAATATTCAACAGGTACTGACCCTCGGAAATTTTTTTAAGAGTTCGTCTAAACTTGTAAGGATCAAATTAGGTAGTCTTTTTAAAAGTGTTTCAAAACCATGAAGCACTATGTTAATATAAGTTATTTTTACACTTATTTTAACATTAGTGCTATAGTTCACCTCTCTATTCATGTGCTATATCTAATTGTCAAGATCCTAAGCACACCATTACCTGCTCTGGAAGGAGGCCAACTGGACGGTCACTTTCACTTCTTTCAAACCAAGAATGATCTATAGGATATCTTACTTACAAAGCTCATTCTGAGATTTCTGGCTTTTTTCCCTGACTAAAGCAAAGTGATTAAGTTCCTATAGGTTCTGGATAATCACCCAAGTTTTGAATTCTTATAACCAGGTCAGAGATTCAATCAATGAAGTTCTTCCAACACTATTGATTGCATAAAGATTCTGGCTTGGAAGTCAACTAAAAATAAGGATGCAATTATGCTAGGGAAAAGCCCTCAGATGTCTCCATTGGGTACACATCCAAGCTTCCAGAAGATAAGGAGAGACTATCATTTCAAGTTCCTAACCAAAAAATGAACATTTTCACAGTCCATTGTAGCTACTTAAGAGGATTCAGGTATTTACATTAAAGAGGCAAACCAAGCAGTAATAAAATATAGTAGTGGGCTTTTCTCATTGTGTGCATTGTAACTTGCACCAGGGGAAACTTTAAGATATTGGAAGGGTGCAGGTACAATAAATGAAGGAGGGGTAAGGAAGAAATAGGAAGACCACAGTAGGATTTCACTTAAGAGAAGGATGCAACTAATGCTCCAGAGGGGCAAAATATATGCTCAGAAAAGACTTTAATGAGATGATCTTGAGACTAATGGCAGGAGTAAAAAGAAGATTGATTAGTATGTGAGAAACATCCTCTAAACATGATATATAGGTTATCTCAGACTCTCAGTATTCCTCCTCAGTTTGCTGAAGGCATACCTGGGTCAATTCTATACAACAGAGTCACTTAGTAATGTAGAAGAGGGTCTCATGCTCTGCCAGGAGGGGCAGGCTCTCTAGCTCAGACACTTCAAGTTTATTTCTCTCCTCTGAGCTTATCATGAGATAAGTGTCAGTTTTCCAGGAAGCTAGAAGTTTCCTACACATATTCCAGATATGGAGGAAGTTGGTTCCAGCAAACAAGTACAGCACAAGAAAACAAGTATGGCACAATAGGTATGAAAGGGTATGTTTAAAGCAGAGGTAGTCTCTCACCAGAAAGAACAGGCCCAGAGAACAAGCAGTGTTCTGAATGATCACAATTATTTAAATACAAATTCATGATGTCAGGCTTATATTTGCTGGGTTGGGAAAGAATGACTTTATAAAGCTTGTTATTAATTATTAATAATTAAAACATTTCATTAAAGATGGAATTAGTCAACCCTAACCACTAGATGAAATGTCTGAGTTTTAGTAGCGTATTTGGCATATTCATTATTATCCTGGTGGCTTACTTTGCCAAATTCAAATGTGGAGAATATTTAACATTAATGCCCCTAGCAAACATTTCCAGCCAAAGTACCTTTCATTCCAAGCTGTAAACACAAAAGCTGCTCTGATAACAGCCCTGATGTACATTCCCAACAGCTTGGAGAATCCCCTGTGGTTTCTTTTGTTTTGGCTCTTTGCAGTTTGGGAGGCACACTGGTTTGGGGGTGGTTTCTTGTTCTTTTTTGGGAGGGGGTGGAGTGTGTGGGTGGGAAGAGAGTGAAAACTTGTCACAAGGACCAGAAATGCTAGAGTGAAACAGGAACATGTGCTCTTATGTCTGTCAGGGGAGACATTGAAGAAGTTAATTCCTCTGTAAGACTCTGCTCAGAGAACCATGGAAGGCACTGCCAAACAACTCTAGGGAAAAGCTACATCTTGGCTCTTTCCTGTGGTAGATAGAAATAAACTAGAAATGGAATAAAAACACTTCAAGAAGCAAAGATGCTGGAGGGACAGGCAGACAACCAATAAATCTCTTGATAGTATTTTAGATTGATAGATGGCATTTCATCTTAAATCATTTCTCAGAATCCCACTCATTTACTTTGGTCAATAAAATACAACCTTTCAGAAGGAAAGGAAATGTGAGAAAACAGTACAGGACCTAACGGTGGCCAGGAAGAAGGAAAAGGACTATTTTGGAGTGAATTTAATTTGGTCAAAACCCATTACAAAAAGCTGCATCCGATATTGAATTCTCTCAGGACTCAGGTAAAGGCTCTTAAGTCTTTTTTTATAGTCTCATCCTTATCTCATACCATTTTGGTTGGTTGAAAGGTTGAACCCTATTCCTGCTGAGAATAGAATCAGAAAACCTAGGTATAGCAACATTAAGCTCAGTCCACTAAATCACAGATTGGAAAAACCTTGCCTTAACTCCAAAGCTGTAATACTTCAACATTCTAAATCTGAACTTAGCTCTAGGAAGCTTCTTTGCAGTGAATAATCTTCAAACGTATGTGTGGAAGCTATAACCCAGGACCTGTACTTTTAGGTACATTTTGAAATGGTATAGGATACTGGTCATAGTTTTTCATGCCTAAAATGCTCCCACTTCCCACTAGGCAAAAAATCCTGTTCAGTCCAAGCCCCAAGACTTTGAGTCAAATCACAGAAACTAAAAATTACAAAGAATCTCAGAAGTAATCTAGCCCAACCTGCCTGACACTCTTGTCTATAGCATCAACATTCCAACAGCCAATCAGCCTATGCTAGAAGAATTTCAATCAGGCAAAATCCACCACCTCCTCCACTAGCACCATTTCTCTTTGGATAGCTCCACTTCTTGGGAAATGTTTTCCTTCCACCAGATCTAAATTTCTCACAACTCTTAGTTCTTAAAGCTAAGTAAATCTAATTGCTTTTCTATATAGCCCTTCAAATGCTTAAAGACACTTATCATGTCCTCACCAATTTTCTTTAATCTATCCATTTCTTTCCTTACACACTTAATACCTGGTGTTTGCTTAGGAAGCAGAGAGCTTTGAACTGCCACATAGATTCTACAGGTTGCCTTTTCAGTTTGCTCCCTTCTAACTAGTTCTTATGATTTACATGTGACATTAAATAATGTGAATAATGTGAAAGGGACAAAGAAAGCAGGAAAATGAGGAAAGTTATCTTACCATAGTTTCAGCCATATTCTTTTCAGTTTTACTAAATGGAACTTCAAAAAAATGCTATGCCTATACCAAATGGAATCAAATATAGGAAGAAAAGATAAGAATTAAAAGGAATGTTCTAACTTCAAATAAGTTAGGCTAAAAAAGTTCAAAACAACTTAAAATTGTTCTTCTACTAGCTTACTGAATGTAACTGGTTGGGAGGTTTTCATCACAAACCAATTAACCTTATTGATCATATTTATGGCCTCTGGGACCACCAAGGTAAAGAAGATAACCAATACCTTCTGTCCTTGGCCCAGGATTCATAAGAGCAGAAAACTAGGAGATAGTAGTAGAGAGCTGCAGCAGTAGACAACGTGTAACAGTCGAGCAGGGAGAATGGACCAGTAAAGGTCTTTTACTTTAGGACAAAAAGTTCACCCAGTGTTGTCACCAGAAGATGTAGGTAGCTTGTTAAATGGAGTTAAGATAGAAATAGCCCTAGTGGGACATGTTTCTATTGTGCATTATTCCTTAATATTTTATATTCTGTAGACTATTATAAATATGCATAAAATACCTAATTTTGGTTGAATAACAATAATAGGCTCATTTGTAAATGACTTGGATTAACTCCATTAGAGACATAGTGATAAAGAAGGACTTCATCCTATTTGCACATAATTTTAATTTCTTTGGCTAGGTAAAAGTTTTTTATTCCATGTAACTTGGAGATTGAATGGAGGTACCTATTTAAAAAATGTTTGAAAATGAATATGGTTCCATATTAATTCCAAATATTTGTGGACTGTGTTAGTTAAAATCACCTGGGGTTCTATTTGGAAGGATTGAACCTCAATATAGTTTTTGACAAACTTCTGTGGACCTGTGGGGGTCCTTAAAACTACATTTCCCGTGGTCCAACGGGTTTCATGGGTTTCCTGTTTTGGATGACGTATTAAAGGTGAGGGACTGTTTTAAGTGGGGGTAGTGACTTGGAACTTCCTCTTTAGTTACCTGAGCTCGAGGAGAGAGGAAGGTAAATGGCTGAGGTGAGGTTGGAATAGGTTTTTCTTACAGGTGCGTGGTCAGTTTATCTCTATCAGCATGGCTTTTATTAAAATACTATTCTTCCTTTTGATCTCGGCCCTCATCATTTTTAATCATAACAGGACAATAGTCCTGACAATTATAATGATCCAGTTCAATTTGTTGGTTGAGTTCATAAGGTTATTTTGAGATCTACATATGGGGATTTGTCATTTGTTAGCTCATGAAAGAAATAAACTTTTAATGTAAAATTCTAAAAATTCATTCATGTAATTACTAGGTATTTGGAAGGTATTACAATTTTGTAGCCTATATTAATGTCCCGTAAATTCTACTCTTTCTACATCATAATCTACATCAATCACTAAGTCTGGGTTTCCAAGAATTTCTAGTGGTCATGACCTGGTTCTAGACTGTCATCATAAATTTCAGTGTTAGAAAAAACAAATATGAATTTCTGAATCATTTTTGTTGGCATGTTGTTAGCTGAGGTCATGTGAATATTATCCATGGAAGGCCTTTTGATTTTTTCACTTGGAATGTATCTGTTAAATAAGCTTCATAGAGTGTTCAGAAGGGTAAATCACTTTGGATTCTATTCAACAAATTCATTGACATCTACCTATTTTTTTGGTCAGCAAAGTGATATTGGCTTCCTCCAAAAGTATTTCTATATTTGTTTTTTATCTATTCATTACATGCTCTGAGAGCCCCTGTGAATCGTCCTCCTTTTGTGGTGAGGAAATATTACTCTTTCTATGACTGCCTTCAGATAATGTCTTTTGTTAATACTGTGGAGGTTTTGGTTGAGATACTTTCCAAATTCTATTACATCCAAAAAGTGCACATTAAGACTGACATTACATAGACATTAATTGTTACAAATGTGCTATTTTCCTTGAGTAGCATAGGGAGGGAAATGCCTTATGCCCTGAACAGTGGCTGATGGCTAGACCATTTTTTCCCCTTGAAAACGTTTTCCTTGCAAAATTCCTGTCCATTCAAACAATCAATAGAGTCCTTACAAAGAAAAAAAGGAAAACTTTTCCCACTACTAACACAGTTTTGTTGTCCAACTTTGGAAATTAGCACTGATCTATTTTGTTTGGGCAAGTAGAAAGTATAAAATAGTAATTAGAGAACCAGACTTGAAGTCAAGATGACCTAGGTTTAAATCCAGTCTCTGATACATGCTGGTCATGTGGTCCTGGGCAAGTCATTTAATCTTGAAATATTCCCAGGCAACTCAATATCATTATTAATTCCTGAGCAGGTAACTATTGGCATTAAAAGGGAATTTCCTCATCAACGATGAATGAAATTAAATTAGATATCTAGTCCTACCCATGTATAAAGTTACAAAGGTGAAAAAAAAAAAGAATTAAACAAATTTTATAGACCAGAATGACTTCCAGGACTACAGTAAGGAAATTGCCATTTTTAAAATTGTTTTAAAGGAATTTGGGAATAGGTGGGAGGCAAAGGCTGGTTCGTTCTTTGTTTTATTTATAAGGCTAAACAATAATATGCCTAAGGAGAAGGAAATATAAGTACTGCTTTTAGCTGTTGAACCTGTTGTACATTAAAGTCATGGGATCATGTGACAGTAGATTTAGGGCTAAAAGGAATATTAGAAGCCATCAAATCCAATTCCCTCATTTAATATATAAGGATTAGTCCATAGTTTCCAAGATGCTACTGGCACCACTTGAGTCAATGAATGGTAAGAACTAAAAGACACTGTCAATTCATGAAGACAGATCTAGGACAAGAATTTCTATATCCCATTCTCACCTCCAGAGACATATTGATTCCCCAGTCAAAATCCCTTAATAAAATGCAATTCTTCTGAAGGTGTGTGAGGGAAGCATAAAGATTTTAATGCTAGCATTAATGCCAGATTACAGTCATATAGGTACTGTTCTCACTGAATTATGATACCATGTAGCACATTAAATGAGATTGCTCCCTCCCTATGGACCAGTTGAAAACTCTTAATTCATTTCCCCTTGTGACAATCTTTCTGGGACCTGGCCGACAGCAGAGGTAGCAGAATGCATCTGACAGTGTCCTTGATGAGAGTCATAAACTCACTTGTTCTTCTAAAGCCTGACATGGATTTCCCTCTAGAAAAAGAGGTTTCCATATGAAAAAAAAGATCAAGGAAAATACCCCATTAATAAGAGAGATTTGCTCTAGCATAAACTACATCTGTGCCCTTCAAGGCCTTTTATCCGAGCCATAAAAACGAAAATATAAAAGAAATTAGGTCTGACTACAAAGTAATCAGACAGAAGCAAATTTAAAGTTGCTAAAAGTTAAGGAAGACAGGAAGTTTTAGGGGAAAGATCCTTAGGATTGGAAGGCTTGAGGTGGAATGCTAGTTCTTCCATTTAGTACCTATGTGATTTGGGGCAATTTAATTTAATAAATTAATATAGAAATAAATTTCTCTGGGTCTCAGCTTCCCTAACACATGGTCTTAGGATACATATCTCTAAGGTTCTTTTTAGCTTTAAATTTGTGGCTTAAATTGTAATATTAACACTGTTTCTTCAGTTCACTTCTATTACCACTAAGTTCACAAATTCTCTAACTCACACTCCAAGATAACTGTTTTATACTTGAGATATAAATGGAGTACTGAATTTGGAATAAGAGGATATAGGTTCAAAACCTGTCTCTGCTCCTTAACTCTCTGCATGATCTCTGGCAAATAGGATTTCAATAACTTGAAGAATGAGATACAAGCTATACCCTTCATATGGCCTCTGTTCCTTGTCTTCCTTATCTACAAAATGAATATGTTGGAGAAAATAGTCTTTAAGTTTGGGGTGGGTTTTTTCCTAGCTCTTTAATCCAAATGTATTCGAAACAGTAGGCTGATAAAAATTTGGTAGAGCACAAAAAGGTATATTGCTTTGGCTGCTTCTTTTGGATTGAGCAGGTGATTTCTTTGTTCTACATGGCTCCATGGGTAAGAGTGCTAGACTGGGGGGTGAGGGGGCAGGAAAACCTGAGTTCAAAATCACACCTCGGACACCTACTACTAGCTGTGTGACCTTTTTCAAGTTATTTAATTTATTTCTGTTTCAATTTTATCATCTGTAAAATGGGAATAATAGCATCCATTTCCAAAGACTATTGGGCAAGCCAAATGAAATAACTTCTGTAGTGTTTCATATACCCCAAAACACTTGATTTCCTAGCTATTATCATTCCCAATATATTATATCATGATATCCTTAAAAGCAAGGCCTTTTCCCCCTTTCTTTGTAACCCCAGCACATAGCAGCATGTCTATAACATAGTTGGTGCTTGATCAATATTAGTCAAATCCCTGACTCCCCCAGTAAAGAAACCCCTTTATGTGAGTACAGATCAGTCCCCTGCTCTATAGCTTTCTCCTACTTAGGGCATAAAGAGGTTAAATGATGTTTCAGAGTTTTACTGGGACAGACACAAAATTTGTCAGAGATCAGATTTGCAGTCAGGTCTTCCTGATCCTGAAGTCAGCTCTCTAACCTAAGAGAAGCCAGTTCATCGTGCTGCCCCATCTTATCTAAAAGTGATTTTTAACCCATTTCTTCTCGATCATCCCTTTAACTCTAAGCAGATATCTGAACTGAAATCATTTTATTCTTGAATATAGCCAAAAGAGAAATATTCCTTGAGTTTCCCCTGGGATTCTTCTAGGCACTTTTAGTCCTTTCAGAATAAACAGAAATGATCATGCCTTGGTCAGTTCTGAGTACAAATTGTACACACACACACACACACACACACACACACACACACACACACACCTGAAATTTTGGAATAAGTAAATACTACTAGACCCTCTAATTATTCTTTCTGGTCAATCAAAACCAAAACTCTAACAAAAATGTGCCTCAGCTCATCTAATCCTCCATTCTTTGGGCAGTAGTAATGCCTGTTTTTTGTATATTAATACTTTCATATGAGATGTTAACACATTCCCCTGTGCAGGTGAAATGAAGGACATTTGCTTTTGTGCCAGATACCTCCTTGAGGGGAAAAAAAAGAAAGAAAGAGAGAAAAAGAATAAAAGAAAATCAATGCTTTGGACTAATTCACTGAATAACTTTTAGCTGTCTAGGAGAAAGAGCCCTGGAGGGCCAACCTCTTCACCTAGCATGTTCAGAAACTAATTGCAAATTACTGCGCTTGAGCCTCCCAAAGGTGGCAGCAGAACGTGTGGTGGAGGGCAGTCCGCAGGGTGTGCAGTGTGCAGGCAGCATCCCCTGGACATTAGCCCCTAGAGCAGCATTGATTAGTGGGAAGTTCCTAGTTGGGAGACAGCTAGGTCCTTTACCATGTTACTAATTGGCATTTTCATACTGAATGACTGGAGAGCAGTCTGAGCAAGTTGTCAAACACAAAGTCCACATGTGTGAGTTCACCCTGTTTACCTTGCTTGATATAAAGCCCGAGCAGGGCTCAGCAGTAGCAATAAATTCAAATAAGTTTTAAAATTCTTGATCACAACATGAAAAGACACAGAGCAATTGCATAATCACCTCACACACACACACACACACACACACACACACACACACACACACACACACACATACACATAACCAGATAGATTGCCCTTCCCAAATTCACTGATGTAAAACACAAGACTTTTTCTCCCTAGCTAATGGTTGAGGGCAACTTTATATTGCTTCCTTGTGAACTTAATAGCCAGCAAGTAGATGTTGGGACTAGAAGTAGCTCTTTTGGCCGGGTGGAATAACATACAGGCTGCAAAACCTGGTTATGATGAACCAGCACTTCCTGATGAAGCAGGATTAAAGTCACAGAGAATATAGATTTTCTTATCTCTTAAATGCATAGATAACAATATCATTAAGATGGAGTAGGAAAGTCAGGAGAAACAAGAACATTTCTCACTCTTTCTTTGTTTGCAAAGAAGTATATTGCCCTCAGATGTCAGGAAGAGCCTCTTAACAGAGCTATCACCCAGAATAATGGGTTTTGCAAGGATGTAGTTGGTTCCCCCATATTTGAAATCATCAAAGACAGTATGGGTCTTCTTGGGGCTCCTATAAAAGGGATCTTTATCCAGTTCCAGGTTGGACTATATTGCAGAATAACAGACCTAGATTGGACCTGAAGAAGCTGTCTAGTCTGCTCCTTCATTTTACAGATAAGGAGAAAAACCCACTATGGCCAAAGAAAATTAAACGACCTGCCCAATTATAAGCAAATAATAAATATCAGTCAATATTTGAACCAGTCCTCTAACTCTATGAGATTTCACAGTTTTGTCCTCTTAAGCAGTTTGTCCAAAGAGCACCTGGGCTGTAGTCAGCAAGACACTAAGTTCAAATCTGGACTCTGACATTTACTAATTCTATGACCCTGGGCAAGTCACTAAAACCTTTGTTTGCATTAATTTCCTCATCTGTAAAATAGAATAATAGTGTTACCTGTCTCCCAGGGTTGTTGTAGGATCAAATGAAATATTATAAAGTGCCTAGCACAGCACCTGGCACATGGTAAGCACTATATAAATTAGCTATTATTATTATCATCAGTCAATTCAACAAGCAGTTACCGTATGTAAAGCAACATCGTAGACGCTGGAACAACTTAGGACAATGTAATTTGGCATATTTTAAACAGTCACAACATTAATTTAATAATTAATTTCACATATAGTTAAAATACGTGGAATAAAAATAGGAATGGGAAACTGAAGTGACCATTCTATACCACCACTTTTACCAAAAACAAACAAACAAACAAATAAATAAATGTTTTGAACCTTAAGAACTGATTCATTTTCCCTGTGAAGAAATGGTTTTATATCTCAAACAACTCAAAAGATGAGTCCAGGATTTAAGTTCTTCATTGATCATTGGCTCCAAAGGTCAAGAGAATGAATCACTTACCTATAGTATTATCATTAAGTAAAGCTTTTATAAGGAAAGCAGGAAGGGAGAAAATATGGGTCCTGCTTCATTGTTATATCCAAGCCACAGGTTTTTCCCAAACTAACTTATTAAAATGAGAGAGAGAGAGAATGAGCATTCTCCCAAGCCAAGACTTTTCAGAAGTTTTGCTTGGTTTGCTTAATTTCAGAGCCCTACATCTTTATCTCAGGAGTGACCTGTATAGCTTTAACTATAATGCACATGAGCTATGTATGCAAAATGTGCAAATTTTCTGCTTGCCTGTCTTCCATTATGCCCTCCTTAAATGAATATTGATTTACTTGATTTAAAAATGAATGGCCATTACCTTATAGGCACCTTAATTAATTTGCATAAAAGATTAAGTGATCTGATAATTCTATGACACTTCTGGGGAGGGAGAAGGAGCAAAAGGGAGTGGAATAGAGGGAGAAACCCTTCTAAAGACTACCCTTTCACTCCATCTTGAAAGACAGCCAAAGAAGTCCTGGTTCAATTTTTATAGGCAGCAGAGACACATTTACAGACTCATATATAAAATATAAAATCACTGAATCAAAGATATAGAGCTAGAAGAAATCTTAGAAGTCATCATCAAGCTCCCTCTTTTCACAGAGGCAGAAATCAAGACTCAAGTTAAATGATTTGCCCATAGTCTCACAGCTATGTCAGAGGAGAGATATGAAGCCATTCCTATTCCTGAGACTAGCACTTTAACCTCTATGTGAATATGCTGTGAGCATCTCCGTCTTTCTCTCTTTTCTCCATATGTGTATATAAATATAATTAGCTATATCCATAGCTATATCTAGATCTACCTACAGATATAGATCATACATATTTAGATCTAATCTAGATCAAGAGATGGAAAGAAATTGTTTGAAGTTTAAAAAGGGTACCTCTGAAGTTCCTGTTGAGTGATTCCTTTATCTATAAAGTATAACAAAGTAGAGACTATTTGATGGATGCCTGGAGAAACCCTGTTTCTTTGTGCCTCTCCTTGTAACAAGTACCAGGTTTTTATCCATGTTTCTTGAAGACTTCATCAGGCCCCACAAATGCATAAAGTGTCTGATGATAAATCGCTTTTGGTTAATCTCAACCTAGGGGCATCTAGTTGATGCTATGTATAGAACACCAGACTTTGAATCAGAAAAATTCATCTTCATGAGTTCAAATCCATCCTTACTTAGAGATAATTACTACCTGTGTGACTCTGGGCTAGTCACTTAACCCTATTTGCCTCAGTTTCTTCATTTAAAATAAGCTAGAGAAAGAAATGGCAAATTACTCCTGAATCTTTGCCAAGAAGAGCTCCAATAGGGTCATAAAGAATTAGACATGACTGAAATGACTGAACATCTAATCCCAAACTGGTAACATTCTGTCTGCAGAAACTAAACTGCATAGTGAGGAGTCTGTTGGCCCAATAATCCTTAGGCTCTAGATTTTGCTGATGATGAAAATTGACTTAGACTTCTCTAGTAATCAATATGTAAGGGAAACCATTCCATTGATCTTATACAGAGCACTCTGCAGTCCTCTCATCTTTTATAACTCATGTTTAGAAAGCAGTGATTTTGAAATATTGTTAACACCTGAGAAGCATGACCAGATAGAGAATTCCTACTGTGCTTCTGACTTTGTGCCTGTCTTCCTGGGATTGCCCATCAACATAGCTATGAGGATGATGATGCCAGCAGGCATTTCATGAAGCACTTTAAAGTTTGCAAAGCTCTGTATCTGCTTTATATCATTAGATCTTGTGAAAGAAGTACTCTGGGCATCATTATCAACATCTTAGAACCTGGCTGCTCTTATATATAATATCAAAAATGTTGAAATGAAGAAAACTCCAGAGAGTTTTCCATAGCTTTTGGTCACTGACACAGGAAAGTTTTTCTTTTAAGAAAACATCAGTGTGACAACTTACATTTATCTATCACTTTTCTAACTGCTTTACCTGATCTAAGGCTAATAGCTGGTACCTTCCTGGAAGTTCTTCCAGTGCAGATCCAGAAGTTTGGGGAGATTTAGCTCACTGTCCTGTGAAATGTGACACTTGATAGTCATTGTCTTACTAGATTCTCACAACAATATGATGGCAGAGTTAGTATACTAATTTATAAATTTTTAAAAAGCCCTGAAGAGTTGAATGATCTAACAAAGGTTACAAAATGAGTAAATGATAGACAATCCAGCGTTTAAAACCTAGTTCTCTGATTCTAGATTCAGCATCAACTATGCATTTATTAAGCACCTTCTATGTGCAAGATGCCACAACAAAGGGGTACAACAATGACAACAAAAAAATTAAATAGTGTCTGCCCATATGGTGTTCTTTCTATAATTCTCTGCAGCTTTTTGAGGAGATATTACAGAGAGAGAGAGAGAGAGACATAGCTGGAGTATTTGTTAGTTACTACATTCTAGGAACTGGAGCTAAGTTCTAAGAATACAAACTCTAAAAACAAGACGATCTGATCTGAAGGAATTTACATTCTAATAGGAAAAGACAACACACTGTTATGATCATATTTGATCTTGATTTTGATTTGGGGCAGTTGATTGTCAGTTGGTATTGATTAGGGAGTATAGATTCTGTTAAAGTTGTTAGGGCCTAGCTGGTTCTGGCAGTAGATGAAACTGGCTGGAGACAGATTACTACCAAACCTATTTATTAATAACTATGAGAAGTATCAGGAAAAGGATATGGAAACAGAAATCGATTAGGAGATATATTACCCTAAAACTAACATTTCTAACTGAACCCCCAAACCCCTCTGTCCCTCACGGGACTTCTTCGTGCCTGATAAAAATCAAGCCTAACTTGACTCTTTTACTAATAGAGTATCTAACTTACTAAGCCAATCTACTTATAAATCTTCTTAAACTTCTTTACTTATATATTAGGTATTGACAGGTTGAAGGTAATAGTCTGTCTCTCCAGCCTCAGAGATTCAACTCCTGACAGGTTTCACAGATGCTGCTCTCTGCTGCCCCCTGTGGTGTTCCAGGGAATAGCCTCAACCACTCTATTCAGTTGAATTACTCTCACAATCTTCTTAGATATAAAGATGTTTTCCAAAGCTATCTACCACCAAATTTTTTCAAGGCTGATAAGAGCCAATTCCCTAGACACCTACTCCCAATGAGGAAGCTCTAGATAGTGATCTGTTTTCCATTGGTCCTTTCCTAGGGGTTTCTGGAAATTCTTCTTAAGGAACCCCCTGAACATTCTTCTCTCTCTTAAGGTAAACTATAAACTCTTTCCCCAAGCTGGTAACCTTTCTTCTAATCAGATCCTATTCTGTTATTAATCTAATTAAATAATTAATAAATGATTAATCTTTGCAACACCAAATGATACTAAAAACTATGTAGAGCAGAAGAAACCACTTTAGATATTTAGAAAAAGAATGGGAAGACACTGCCCAGAAGAAACCATGTATGAAATCCAAATGTCCAATAAGATAAGGCAAAAGGCTGACTTTTGGAGGGGGCAAGTACATGGCAGAGTGGGGTACAGTTTCATATTTAGGTGGAGAAGTGAGGTCATGATATCTTGACTGATCCAAAGAATTCTCAACTGCAAAATCATAGAAGTATTTTGAGAATTTCTCAAAAACTAACCACAGACATTTGCCTTACCAAGCTCACGGAGTTATTGTGAGGGACTAACAAAATGATATAATAGTGCTTTGAAAGTCAATGTACTAAGCTTCAGCCAAGTTTTAAAAAGCTGGAGTAGCAATTATGATCTCAGACTGATTATAATGGAATACTCTTGCATGAAAAGAAATGACAAACAAGATGACCACATAAGAAAAAACCTGGAAAAACTTATATGAAGTGATGCAAAGTGGATAACAGAATCAGAAAAACATTCTACATAATTAACAGGATCAAAGTACAATGATCAACTGTGGGTGACAATTAGTATCAGCAATGCAAAGATCTAGGACAATTCCAAGGGACCCAGAACAAAAAGGTTATCCACTGCTATAGAAGGAAATGATGAAGTCTGAATGCAGACTGAAGCATCATTATTCCCTTTATTTCTTTCCTGAATTTTTCTTAGTGTAAGCAATATGTGTCTTCTTTCACAATATAATGAATGTGGAAATATGGACTCTATAATAACACACATATAACCTATAGTTTATTACCTGCCATCTTGTGGAAGGGGCAGGGATGGGAGAGATAGAGAGAACATGGATTGTAAAATGTCAGAATATGATTATTAAAAATTATACTGACGTAATATGGAAAAAAACTTTTTAAAAAGTCAATATAAAAATAGAATATAGCATTGTTCTTTTCACTGGTGTGACTGCTTCTGATAATGCTGATTCTGTGATAATAAGCCTGTTTTCCAGAAGCTTGCATTCCATTTTTCATACTGGTCCCACAGCCTTTGATGGAAAGCCACCCAAAAGATGGGGAATTTACCTATGCCTAAGAAGTTCATTGATATCTTCTGAATAGTCTCCTTTGATTCATAACTGTTTCTAGATGAGCAAGTGATGGAGAAAAGGTTTTTGATATTTCCTCTCTCTGAAAAGGTCTTTCACCCCAGAGAAGAAAATAGGCAGGCTGACAGGCATCCAAGAAAGATGGATCTCAAGCCAGAGGTTGCTGTGCAAAATTAGGTTACAGGTAATTTTTTCCATTTGTGGGGAGCAAAACATGATTGAAATTCTTCCTCAAAGAGAGATCACACACAGCTCACAGACTTCTTCAAGGCATTACTGCAGTCACTTCCCTAGAGCTATAGAAGCATCAATATTAAATAAGGTAGAAATGCCACCAATTTCACATTTGATATCTTATTGAATCTCTTTGGAATATTTCAGTTTTTCTTTCAACTATGTATGAAGAAAAAAATTTATAACTATCTCCTATTCAGGAAAATTAACTTAAATAAATCAAATTCCAAATATAGTAAAACTTTAATTAACTAGAATTATCTATGGGAGGCAGCAAAGTGTAGTAAAAAGAGCACAGGGTATTCTGGCATGAAGGAACATAAGAAGAGAAGGAAAGAGACAAGAGAGGGAGAAGAAGAAGAAAGGAGGGACCAATATAATATATAGGTGATTGTGGACAGATGGATGGATAGATAGAGGGATGGACAATGGATTGATGAATAAAGTGTTTATTAAATACTAATTATATATCAGGCATTGTGCTAAGCAATGAGGTTATAAATATAAGCAAGCATGGCAGTACCCTCAAGAACCTTACATTCTAATTGTGAGGGAGGGAGACAATACATAAAAGGCAGTTAGAAAGGAAAAGGAGAGATATTCCATAAGGAAAGAAACCTGGTAAGAATAAGTGAAGTTGAGAATGAAGCAAGTATGGCTTCGTCCTCTCATGAAATGGATTTCTGGGTAAAGGAGTCACCAGGTTAAGAGAATATAGCCTCCAGACAGAGAACTGGATTCAAATCTCATCTGATATTAAAAGCTGTGTGTAATTAAGTCATTTAATGTCTCTAAGACTGTTTCCTCATTTATAAAATGTACTATCTATATTATGGGATTGTTGTGATAAAAGTATAATCGTTAAAGCACTATATGATCTATCACAAATTAATCAAAACTTGAAGTAAAATTTTAAAAGGCACATTTTGTCTTCTTTTTTGAAAAAATAGGAAAAGATTAGAAAACAAACTCATGATACATTGTGAAGAGAGAAAAATCCTTCCAGGATAGATCTGGCATTGGTAAAGATTTTGCTCCTTCTCTTATATCGTGCTTACCATTTACTCATTGATGTTCTGAGAAAAGTCTCAGGAAGCAATGAAATAGTTGCAATCAACAAGGAAAAAAAGTACTCTATTCTCTCTATGTCCTAAGGCCAAAAAGTAGATTAATGCATTTTCAGAAATATTACTGCCACAAGGTCTGAAACAAAACAAGAATTTTCTGGTGAATTCTCTGTTAATCACAAAAAAATCAATTAATCAGACTACTTCATTCCACAGGGATTTCAGTGAATTGAGTTTTTATTTTAAATTAGCAATTATATAGAGAGAAGAAAATAAAGTACTCTGTCTATATAATTGCATGATATTTAAAATCTATATCTATATAAGCTAATATAAAAATCACTGAAATGGATTTGATTATTAATCCTTTTTTGTCTTCAGTGTCTAAGGCAGGGGTCTAAAAGACTTAGCAAAAAATATTCCTTTAATTTAAAAAAAAAACTCAGTATATCTGCCAGTGCATACTTTGAAGCATTATTCCATATTCTGATATATTAAATTTATGAATACCAAAGTATTAATAAAACCAGATTACATAAATATGAATATTCTAAAATAATGCTGTGGCATCAGAGTCAAAGAAGGCTGGATCCCTATTTTGGTTGAAGTTGAAGTCCCCATAATTATATGTGACCTTATCTCTTAGGAGCTGAGGACACAGAGGCCTAGATATGGGCACACTATGCCTGGCATGAGTCCTCACATAAACTGGGACAACATTCTAAAACTCAGTGATGAAAACACCCTCTTATTCCCAATCAAAATGAAATATAGAATTTTCTCCAGAGATAAAGTATATTAAATGAAACATCTAAAGCTAAGCTTAAGAGCCAATGACTGTAAAGAAGGTAATTTGAGAAGACTTTTAAAAAGAACAGCCTGCAAGACTGATTGATGTTCTCAGTGAAATAAGACTCTAAAAAGAGAGAAAAGCTCAATGTATGATTCTGTATGTAATCTAGAATTGCTTTCTTTTTAAAAAATGTTATTCTCTACATAGCCAAGAGCAAAAAATCATCAAAGACCAATACTATTTTAGTGTTTCAGATAATATGAAAAGAATTTCTGCCTTAATTTATATTTTCCTAGTGAAAAGCCATTGAAAAAAAATTTTACAACACAAGACTAGTCTAAGATTGAACTTATAGCACTGTATGAATGAGCAATTATAAATTAATGAAAACATTAATTAAAAACATTCAGGAGGTATATTTTTTCTTCTTTTATGAAAAAGCCTGATCTGCCAATACACATGCCAAAATCTTCAGTACTAATGTTAAAATTTCATTCACAAAAAGAAACACATCTTTTAAAAATATGCTCAGTTGAATAAATGCATAAATATAAAAATAAATAAATGAATAGATAAAACCAAACTTTGAGTGCGGTAGGTGGGCTAAGTCCTTCCTCTGACATATATAGATTATGTGACAGAAGTGTCATTCAAAAAATTCAAAACTCCAGGCAGTTAAGTCACAAACAAGTTGATCATCTGCATCACTAGATGGAATTTCCATAGAAGATGTTTCCCACATCAGTGAAATCATAGATATTAACAATTTTTTAAACTTTAATTAGATTGATCCCAAAATAGACAAAATCCTTTTTAAAAATTCTCACGTTAGACAAATGCTCCAAATTGCTGTTGTCCTTTTTTCTGCCTTAGTGTGCATACTAAATATTTCTTTATTGCAGATTACAGATCTGAAAACAATTCAGGGTCATCACCCTGAACAAGTGTGGGTATGGAAGATGAGACTGAATGTGTAATCACAATGATGAATTCAGGCTTTATCTGATTTTTAGAAACTAGGTCTATTCTATTACCTTTTTTCCCTGAACAATTCCAGGAGATTAATTTTACTTCTCAGCTACCTCATCATTAAAATGAAGATAATAATATTTATCCTACCACACAGGAGAACTGTGAGAATGAAATAAAATAATGTTTATAAAATACTTTGCAACCTTAAATAATTATATAAATTTGAGTTATTGTTAGTAGGAGAGCTATGGGTAGAAAAAGTTAACTAATCATGCATAGTATGAAGTATGGACATATTGAGTATTACAATGATATCTGTCTAAGGGCAAAAGACATAGATCAGTGATTCCCAAAGTGGGTGCCACCGCTCCCTGGTGGGTGCTGCAGCGAACCGGGGGTAGGGCAATGATGGCCACAGGTGCATTTATATTTCCTATTAATTGCTATTAAAATTTTTAAAAATTAATTTCCAGGGGTGCTAAGTAATATTTTTTTTCTGGAAAGGGGGTAATAGACCAAAAAAGTTTGGGAACCACTGACATAAAGGAAAGTCTTAGCACACTGAGTGGAGCCACTATAGAGAGTTTATGGAATTTACAAAAATCTAACACAGAATGAAAAGACATGAATGCACTATAATCTGTAGCCTCCAAGAGTCCCCATATGAATATGATCATGAATTCACTGAAGTAATGAAGTTTGAATTGGGGTAAGGGAACATATAGTATTATTTAATCTCTATGAAGAATTTATAGTGTGAAAACTCTGACCACCAATGTGAAAAAGAGAGTAAATTGGTCATTTAGGCTCTTAAGGAACTCTCTAGAAGACTAAGATGTAAGTTGCATACCGATGGTTATATAACTAGTAAATATGAGAAGCAGAACTTGAATTTAGGTCTTCCTATCTCCAAAGTCAGCCTTCTATTATATCACATTGCTTCTCATTAAAATTTGTTATTCGTTATTATCATTTTTCCTTTGCTTTAGCATTTCCCCTTAAATAGTTTTCTGGATAAATGAGAGTTGTTTAATTTGATTCCAGTTATACTGTAGTTCTTGTTAAAATTTTATATAGAGAATCAAATTTAATGTATTTGGAAGTTACATGAAAATCACCTTGTTTGATTGTCTGTGATTAGTTTTACTATGGAAAAGTAGTAATGAGTACATTACTACCATCCAACAATGAACTTAATCGTAGTAATTTTGCTTCGCTGATATTTTTGCCCAATTTCTTCCCATTTTTTTCTTACACAATGAAAACTGAAGCTGTATGCTTAAAGAGAGAATCTGAAACTAGTCAATCAACCATTTGAACATCATTGTGACAATAGGTTCTTAAAGAAAATTCCTGGCTTCATACCACTCATCTGTGCGGCATCCCTTCTCTCGGTTAACATTCATACAAGTACCTTGGACAGCAGACAAGAAATCTGACTAGGAAAAGGAAAAAAACCTTATACAATAACCCGTTTTTTATTTTTGTTTGTTTTTATTGTTTTTTAACAAGACATTATTTATCAATAATTTTTGTCAAAATTAACAAATTTCCATTCCCAACCCTTTCCCAATATTTCTGGGGCAAGAAATTAATTTTTTAAAAGTCAAGTAGGATCGAGATAGAACCTAGAATGTTAGAGATTTTAGAAAAAAACCTTCAAAGTCCTCCAGTCCATACCTTTTCGTGTTATACATGATGAAACTAAGGTGAAATGACTTGCCTAAGGTTACACAATTAGTTTTTTTTGGAACTGGGATTGGAATCTAAATCCCTGAATTCGCAGGTCCATATTGTTCTCTTTTCTCAATGTTTAGAGCTGGTTGTTATTTTTATTCCATAAATCTCATAAATTTGAGATGTGTCAAATGTAATATAGCTAAAACTTAATTAATCATCTTCTTCCCACACGCACAAATGCCTTATTTTCCAACTTCTCTGTTTATGTTGATGATATCATGGTCCTCTTAGTCACCCTCTCTTGAAATCTCAGAATTATCTTTCTTTCCTCTACCTTGCTGTATATATTCAATTAGTTGTCTCCTTGTTCAGTCTAATTCTGAAATATTATTAATATTTATTTCCTAAAATTTCTACTCCTAACATCTGAGTTCAGACCCATGATACTGATTACATGGACAATTCTATGGATCTCTTAATTAATCTTCTTTCTTTTTCTTTTCCTCTCTCCAAAACAATTTTCCTTATATATATATATATGTGTGTGTGTGTGTGTGTGTGTGTGTGTGTGTATTATTCCTCTCATCAAAAACTTTCACTATTATATATAGAATAAATACAAATATCCCATTATGAAATTCAACTTTGATATATTCTGTATGTCTCTTCTATGTACCTACTGACCAAAGAAAAATTATTTAATTCATATGACTAAAGCTCCCTAGAATGAGAGTATGTGAAAATTCTCATACTCAAAGAGATAAGACATTAACTCCTCTCAGTTCTTTCTGGTATGATAGGTTTTTTCCCCTAATTCTTTATTCCTCATTTCTAGTTCCCTGCTCCTCATTCCTCTTCCATTATTAGGCAATTTAGAAAATAAATTCATTCTATTGATCTCGTAGATAATAGGGCAATCTCCTATTGGCATCATGCTTGCTCCTTCTCTAATATAAGATTGAGCCCTGAGGGCCTCTGTTACTTATACTAGAGTGTAGATAGTCCCTACCCCTTTATGCTTCTAACTGTAGGGGAATGGAGGCCACACTCTAAGATTATCCATCCTAAAGGCTATTTTTCTCCTCTTTTCATGAGGAGCAATAAAATTTGTTAAACTTGTGTGGAACGAGCTTTTCATTTGTACTCCATTGCAATACAATATCTATTGAAGTAGAGTACACATTGTCTCCCTCCTTAGAGCGACCATTCCTTGAAGGCAGGGCTTATTTTTGCTTCTTCATTGTAACTCTAATGCTTAGTATGTGGCCAAATCAATGCCTGCTGATTGGTCGACTGAATATGATTCCAATATGACTCATTCTAATATTATTTCACAATTATTTTTCATACTCTCTAGGCTTCAGTCAAATTGAATTACATTCCTATGCCTCATACTACCTCTTACTTTTAGTTATTTCTTAATTTCTCCTTCCAAACCTGTAATAAACATGTCCCACATTTCTTTTAAATTAAATCCATCAAAAAGAAGGCATTAAGTATCTACTATGTGCCAGACACTGTGCTAGGTGTTGGAGTTACACATTCAAAATTAAACATTCCCTACTCATAATGAGCTTACATTCTAATGAAGGAAAGAGAAAGTACATAAAAATATGTACAGCATGAATATAAAATGAATAAGTTAAAAAATTTTAAAATAATTAAATAGAAAGTAGGATGTAAGGGAAGACACTAATAGTTGAAGGATTCAGGGAAGGTTTTGTAAAGACAGTGCTTGAACAGCATCTTAAAGGAAGAGAGGAGTTTTGTGAAGTGCAAATAAAAAGAAATTGTATTCAAGGCATGGAGAGTATAAGAGTATAGAAATAGGAGATGCAACATCATCTGTAAGGAACAGAGAGAAGACAAGATCAGCTGAATCACAAAGTAGAGCAGAAAGAGTACTATACAATGAGTCTGGAAATGATACATTGGGGCCAGGTTACCTAAAGCTTCAAAAATTGAACAGAGGAGTTTATATTACAATAGGAAACAACTGGAAATGATTTGTAGAATTTACTTTGGCAGCAGAATTTGAGATAGACTAGAGTGAGAAGAGACAAAGCAAAGGGACTATTGAAACAAACCTGGCAAGAGGTGATGGAGGGGCTGAGAGTGGAGGAAAAGTGTTGTGAAACATTGTAATGATGGGTGAGGGAGAGTGGGGAACCTAATAACATTGAGATAATATTGATAAAATTGAAATAATAAACTTGATATGTTGGAAGGTCAATGATTCCTTTAATAGAAATAGGAAAGTTTAGAAGAGAGGAGGAATTTAGGGGAAAAGATAAGAGTTCAGATTTAGAGATCCACTTTTAGTCTTTTCAATATCCAAGCTCATCTCATGTAGTACATTACATTAAATTCTGCTCCTCCTAGTTGAAAGTGAGTTATTCCTCCTCAGATTTCCCATAGAAATGTGTCTGGCCATTTCTTTTGCCTTTAGCACGTTGACCTTGTAACATAACTATTTGTGTACATTTTATCACATGGCAAGGATATTCCTTATTAGAATATAAGCTTCTTGAGGGCAGAGGCTATGCTGGTTTTCATTTTTATATCCTAGAATCTAGCAAAGTGTCTTGTATATAGTAGACTGTTAATGTTTATTCAGTTCAGTTGAAAACATGGAAGGGATTTTGTTTTGAAAATGCAATTTTTGTCATACCAAAAGGGCAAATAAAGAGATCATCAATTTATAGTGGGCAAACTATATATAAATGTTAGAAGCAATCTATGCTTCTATGAAATGCACAATATCATATGAAAAAAATTAACTACAATGCTATTTAGCTAAGGTTTGCCAGCACATAAGAATCTAAAAATTGTAGAGCACCTTATAATCACTTTTGTTAGTTATTCATCAATAGTCTTGTTACATATGACTCAGCTCTCTAATATTCACATTATAAATGTTAAAATGAAGATTCATGAAAAATAAGCGATCTGCACAGTCAGTGAGTCAACAGTTGCTAATCAACAGAAACCACCTAAAGCTAATCAGAGGCAAGTGAACTGTCAGGCACACCAACTGCCATCATACTCCAAGATTATCCTAGGGTTTTTCTCTTATCTCTACACTCTCAATTGGTGATCTTGATAGCTCCCATGTTGATGGGCTAAGAGCCATAGTCTTTCTCTTGGAATAGAGTCATAGAGCACCAACAGCCTATTGGATATTTCAAAATGATTGTCCCACGTGCATCTCCAACACAATGTATCTGAAATGGAACTGATTATTTCCCCCAAAAGCCCTCCCTTCTGAATTTTCCTATTTCTGTTTAAGGTATCACTGTCTTTCCAGTTATGCATGTTCATAACTTTAGTATCAACCTCAACCCTTCACTATACACTTCACATATCCAATCTATTGCCAAAGCTTGTCCTTTCTATTTCCACAAAGACCTCATCTATGTCCCTTTCTCTCCATTCTGACAGCCACTACTTTAGCTCAGGCTCTCATCACTGCTTTGCCTATTATAACAGTCTTTTAACTAGACTTCCTGTCTCAAATCACCCTCCCCTTCAGTTAATCTTCCATGCTGCTACCACAGTGATTTTCCTGAAGTGTAGTTCTGACCACGTCAGCACTCTACTCAATGAACTCCAATAACTCATTATTATTTCTAGGATTACATTAAGAATAATGTTTCTTATGTCATGGACTCCTATGGCCGTCTGGTAAAAACTATAAATTCCATCTCAAAATAATGTTTTAAAATGCATAAAATAAAATACATAGAATTATAAAAGAAACCACTCATTGAAATAGTAAAATATACTTTTAAAGCTTGTAGACACTAGGTTAAGAACCCTTACTAGGATAAAACTTTTCTGTTTAGCATTCAAACATGTTTACTACCTGACCCTTTCCTACTTTTCTAGATGTCTTATACATTCCCCTCTGAGCACTCTACAAAGTTTAGTTGTACTAGCCTTCTTGGTTCTTTTTATACCTAGAGCTCCATCTTGTCTTGTCTTTCACTGGCTATCTACCACACCTATAATACTCTCCCTCCTCACCTTTCCCTGCTAGAATCCCTGGGTTTTTTCCAAAATTCAGCTCAAGTTCTACCTTCTGCAGGTTTCAATTTCTTATCCTCTAACTACTACTACTGTTTTTCCTCTAAAGTTACCTTGTATCTACCATCTCTATCTTGCAATAGCTATATGTACACATACTCTTCGTTAAAATGTAAGCTCCTAGAGGAGCAGCTTCTCTTCTGTCCTTATATCCCAGGGTGCCTAGCACAATGTCTGCAAAAGTAAGAATTTAATAAAATGCTTGTTGATTGAGGATATGGAATTATTTTCCTCAATGTTCAAAGCATGGAAAGTTAGAGATCATTAAACACTGAGATCAATCTACCATGTAATCCCTTGTCACACAGAATCAACTCCTTAGAAGAAATAGGGATTTGCTTTTTGACACCATTCTCCCATGTGAATGTGGAACACAAATATCAACATATTTGAAGATTATATCCTTTTTCCTGTTATCTCCTTAATACAGTCAGGGCCTCTTATCTGATGTTTCATTTCTGACCCCAGTGGTCTCTTCTGCTTCCACTTTCATTTACTTTTTAGAGGGGTATTTTTTGGTGGGAAGAAGGTCTCAGAGTGCTAAGCAGAGGGGCAGGAACAAGGATAGAGGAGACAGAGAGACAGAGAGAGAAAGAGAAAGAAAGACAGAGACAAAGAGAGACAGAGAGAGAGAGAGAGAGAGAGAGAGAGAGAGAGAGAGAGAGAGAGACTTTGAGAGACAGAGACAGAGACAGAATCAACAAGTACTTGCTCATATCTGAATTTTCAGCCATGAGCAGGTCATAGAACCTAGCCCCTCTCCTAGGATGCAGGGCAAGGGAGGAGAAGGAAATGGGGTTGTGCAACTATATTTACAAGTGGTTTTAAATGTCTTCACTAGTTGTTCTGATTTTTTTTAAAGCAGACCTTAGATTTCACCATATAAAATATCCCCAGTGGGAAAACTCACTCTATCAGTGCAGATTAATACCATCTCTGAATATTTCATAGACTTATAGAGTTGCCAGAGCAAGAATGGGACTTGCCCACAAATGTCCCCAAAAAAGTTGAATTTAGGTATTTTTGTGACTCCATGTTGGACTCCCCAACCACAGTATCACATTTCCTCTCAGGAATTTTTTTTACTCCACTTTCTGCCACAAACACAGAGTTTCCTATTCCTCAGCAGGCTAGACATCATCTTGGTCTCTACTTCAAGCTGAGTCAACATGACATTTGTTCTGATCAGTCACTCATCTTTCCATCAATGTGACTTGTCTATGCTTATTGTTTCCCACCTTTCAGCACTGATTCAGACTGTGCTGAAGAATGTCCTGACAGCACTTCCTCTTCTCATCTTGGGGACAATTGTCTTCCCTTAGTTCATCATTCAGCAATTTCCCTGGCTTCCTTTGAGCACAGGTGATTTGCTATGAACATTGCCTCAGTGATTAAGTGACTAAAATCTTAAAACAACTCTCATCCAAAGTGTCCAGAATACTACAGTGTCAAATGAAACCTGACAAGGAGAGGAATTTTACATCAGCAGCTGCACTAAGGCTCAAGCACTCAGATGTAGAAATCATGATCCTTCTGGTTTGGCCTAACTTTGATCAAAAGATTGATATTTCCTAGGACTTCATGCAAGTTTGCCAAATGAGGCTCTGACCATCTTCTTTGTCCCTATTAAGAAAAGAACACTGGTTTTGAAGCTAGAAGATCAAATCCCAGCTCTACCTCTTACAACCTATGTCATTTGTGTTAAAAAAAAAAAAAAAAAAGTCACTCAGTTGTCCAGAAACCAATCAATGAAGGACTTACTTTTCACATTAGGAACTCTCAGAGTCTACTGTCTTGATGAGTGGTTGCCTTAGTCACCCATTATTTCTAGATCTGGTATTCAATAATTCTTTATTTCATCCAGACCTCTTCATGAACAGTTAGGTCCCTGATTAGATAGCGGCATTCTCCTCCCCCTAACTCCACCACCATTAATGCCTTTTCTGAAGTCATAATCAAATCAACCCTCCTATTACTTCTTCAAGGTGTCAACCTACTTCCCTGTGGCTCCACTCATCATCCTTACCCTCTAATTTTCCAAGCCAAAATATTCTTTCCTGGTTAAAACTCCCCTATATGCTTTGTCTACCCTCCCCTTAGAATGTAAGGGTAAGTACTATACGATATTTATGTTTCTAGCTCTTAGCACAGTGCTTACCACTTAATATTTAATAAATGCTACCATTCATTCATTTTTTTTTCAGTGTCTACATCTACAAAAGGAAAGAATTGAGCTAGATGACCTCTGAGGTCCTTTCCAGCTATGAATCTATGAAACAATGAAATGTCATCAAAAAGCCAGTGAATAGGAAAGAATACTTTTCAATGAGTGCTTTTCTTCTGTGTAGCACATAGGGATTTGTAGAACATGAAGTATTAAAAGTTACAGGCTGAGCAAGGAAAATGTAACTGATAAAGACACATGGTAATTTTCACTGAAGTTCATCTGGACAGTTAGAAACATGCCAATTCCTACCCAAGGCAATCAAATTTGCAAATGCACTCCAACAAGGAACATTAGGTCTGGCTCAGCAGGTCGCTCTGGGCTCTCTGTATACATTATAGAGCTCCTGTTTTGTTTGTATCAAAGTTCACATAAGGTAGGTACTCCCAGGCTGTCAGATATAATTTCTTTGAGTCAATAAGAGGGGAAAGAAAAGGGAGACCAAAAGAAGAAGCCACAAAGTCCTGAAGAAGTGGTAATCCATTCATTCACCTTTCAATCCCTGCAAACTACCATTTATAGCTCAAAAAAAAAAGTTAGACATATATATGTATATATAGACATATATACATATGTATGTATATGTATATGTATATGTCAGTGGTTCCAAAACTTTTTTGGCCTACATCCCCTTTCTAGAAAAAATATTACTTAGCCCCCTGGAAATTAATTTTTTTTTTATTTTAATAGCAATTAATAGGAAAGATAAATGTACCTGTGGCCATCACCACTCCTCTGGATCGCTGCAGCACCCACCAGGGGGCAGTAGCGCCCACTTTGGGAATCACTGGTATTTGTGTTTATGTACAGAAGTGCATATATACATGTCTGTTTGCATGTATGTTTTTGCTCAATTATTTCAGGTGTGTCTGGCTCTCTGTGAGCCAATTTAGAATTTTCTTGGCAAAGATACTGGAGTGGTTTGTCATTTCCTTCTCCAGCTCATTATATTTATGAGGAAACTGAGGCAAAAAGAGTTTGCCTCATATATCATACATAAGGAGTGAAAGTAACAAACTATAGTAGCTATAGCCAAATAACAAATTCAGTATGATGGCTTTGTGTTTCTTTTTGTGATCTCTAAAAGCCCCCTTTATTTCTAAAGTTCTGTGATTCGGAACTAAGAAACAAAACTCATCTTCCTGGAATATCTATGTTTCTTGGTTCCCATTCCTTCTACTGCAGACTTCATATTAATATTCCTACATTTAATAACAATTATAGCTTTTTTCAGATTACAGTACCAACCACTGTCCATGTGGTCTTAAAGGAAAAATAAGCTTATAGCTGTTATTTGTTTTTACATTCCTTTTAGTGCCTTCTAGATTGTCATCTGAAAGTCATAAGTAAAGAAACATTTTTAATAGATTGAGCACCAGAACCCCCCCCCCCATTAGAAGACTCAAAAGAATTGGGTTCTAATCCTGTCTATGCAACCTATTAGCTTTATAACCTTGGGAAAGGCACTTCACTTTTTGCAAAATTACAGAATCTCAAATTTGGAAATTACTATAGAGGACATTGCATTGGTCCAACCTGTATTTGAGCAAGAATGTCAACTACATCATCATCGCTGGAGTAGTCATCTAGACTTCACTAGAGGACCTCTAGTGAGAAGTAATCTGTTTCTTCTTATAGTAGATTATTCCACTTTTGAATAGCTCTAATTAATAGGTAGGTTCTTTTTTTCTTTACAACAGCTGAAATCAGTCTCATTGAAATTTCCAACCATTGCTTCAAGGGATACCTATTAGTGCCAGTCAGGAAAGAAATTGAATATATCTTCTACATACACATTCTTTAAACATTTCAATCAGCTGTCATAGGCCATTTTATCCCTTAGCTTTCTCTTCTCTTAGGTATACATTTCTAGTACCTTCAATTGGTCCTCATATGACAAAGTCTCAAGCCTCACCCTACTCCCATCATCTTGGTTGCCCTCTTCTGTGTACTCTCTAGGTTACTGATGTGCTTTTTTTTAAAAATATGGCTCTCAGAATTTAACATTATATTCCAGAAGTGTTCTAACTAGTATATTTTACAATGAGGGGAATCACTTCCTGTGTTATAGACAGCATCTTTAATTGTGATGAAACCCAAGATTTTATTAGCTTTTTGGCTGCTATATTTTACTTTTTCACTCTTATTGAGCTTGCTATCAACAAACATCCTAACATGCTTTTTTCAATAAAATATTACTGCAAAACACCTTTTCCATGTTATATTTTTAAGTGGATCTTTTGGAATCCTCAAATGGATTTCAAACTCAACAGGAAACCTTATTAAAAATTATATTAATAGATAAAGCCCAATTTTCAAGTCTATGTCATTTTGGATCCTGATTTTTGCGTTTCAAAACATTAGCCATACCACCCAGACTTGTCACATTGATGAATTTAATAAGTTTACCAGCTGCACCTTCATAGAAGAAACTGATACAAATATTGACTAGCAATGGACTAAAAATATATCCTTGAGAAACTCCACTTAAAACTTCTTTACCTGTAGACATCAACCCATTAATGACTACACTTGAGGTCCAAAATTCCAGAAATATGTATTGGAATTTTGTCACAAATGGAAGTTAAGCTGAACAACATAGAGTTTGCCACCAATTATGAATCCTAATTATGCTGTAATTTTCTCTGAAGGGCTTTAAAAAAATAATTTTATGAAGCCTAGAGAAGCTCTACATACAGAATTTCTGTGATAAATTTAGCCTATCTAACAACCCTGTGAAAAAAGAAATGAGGTTAACTGGTCATTGCCTGTTCTGGGGAACCTGTTTCTGCCTCTATGGTCACCATTTCTTTCTCTCTAGATCTTAATTAGGCATCTCTTAGAGATATATACTGGAATTCTGACATAAAAAGGTCAAACATTGGTACTGAATTTGCAAACTCCAATTCTTTTCTTCTGTTTGAAATTTGGGAAAATATTTTCCCTTCAACAGTCCTGAGAACATTCTGTTATTCTCTTTAATTGTCCAAAGATCATTAACAGAGCCTAAGCAATTAAACCCATCTTTTCTTTCAGAATTCTACTTAGGGAATAGAACTCATCCCATACAACTACACACTCTCATATTATCTCCTTCCTTAAGTTTCAAAGCATTATTATTCATGTTTGCCCCATCCATTTCAATCCAAACCACTTGGCAGGAACACTGAAGTAAAAAATAAGTTTTGAATAGTTATGCCTTCCCTCTATCAACTTTAATCATCATTCTATCTACCTTTGCAAAAAAAGTCTTACATTTTCATTGAGTCCCCTTTTCCCAAAAATGATTTTTTTTTAAAAAAAACCTTTCTGTTGTCCTTGGCATTCTTCATTCTGAGCTTTATTATGTTATGTTATGCTTCTATGCTCAAGTTCTATTACTGACCTTTGCTTTCTTCTTTTGTACATATATCCTTCAATCTAAGTTAGTCACTTAGTTACCTTTGCATTCACATTAATCTCTTTAAATAATTTCAGTATTCCTCTTTATTGTAACTGTTTCTGTCTTTTGCCTCATTCCTAAGAACTTTTCATTGCTCCCAATTTGAGTGTCTCCATAGAAATTTTGTTCATGAGTTCCTACTTATCTTCTTTCTCTGCCCCTTTGAAAATCTACTCTTCCAAAATCCACTCTTTGAGAATATTTTCTTAATATAAAATGTTATTCTTCCTGCCCCATTGTCTATTCTATTGCTTTTGAATAAGACAATTCTAGAACCATGTTCTAGTCATGGGTCCCATTCTACAAAGCTTCTTTAATATTTCTGAAGTTAAATTTGTCTCCTTGTGTTAGGATCTCTAATAAATTTTACTTGTTTATTTAAGTATATAAACATCTAAGGTGATGGCTTTCATTGTTACTATTTTCTTGGATTTTGTCTCCTGAGAAGTATTAGAAATTTCTATTACAATTCTTTTTTCTTACGGTGTAGCTCCTCAATTGACAGATTTTTTTTTTTATTTCCAGTTGGCAGCATTATGAGGGGGAGGGGGTAGAATGCCAAAGGCTGTAATGTATAGAAAATGGTCAGCCCATTTTCTATACATTACAAGGCCTCATGGATCCTGACTCCAGAAAGATCCTTGCCTTCTGTCTCAAATGAATCCTGGAATCCAGAAGACCCACCTCTGACCCAGATTGAGATCAGACTCTGTCAAATCAGAACGACTCAGAAAAGTGACGTCACAAGGAACATAAAATAGGACTAGGGAAAGGAAGTAGACTTCTGTCTCAGAATCGCAGTGAGAGGAGGTGGTTAGGTGAGCACTGGCTCACTCATAGCATGGCCAACCCAGGAAAGTAGTTAGAGGGCTGCCAACATGAGCAAGCACTGGCTAGAGGGAAAGACTTGTGAAGGGAGCAGCCAGTCACATGTGTCTGGTGCCTTTTCTTTCTCTGACCCACTTTTTAAAATTATTTAATAAATATATATAATTTAAGATTCAGTCTCCAGAGAATTTTAATCTTAACACTAGGAACACTGTCCCTGTCCAAGATATCCATCATTATTGTGGCCCATAAACCAAAATCTTGTTCTCTGATACCATTTTCTTAGATAGCTATATACTTAACACACCAATTTTTTTTTCTGAATGCATGGCATTTGATCAGGAATATTGATGTAAATGCCACCTGTGCCTCTTGATTTCTTGCCCAGTATCTCACAATCCTCCATGGCACTCTCCATATTCCTTTGGAAGCATCATTTGCCCCCACATAAATTATTATAAAGGATGGTAATCATCAGGTTTCACAAGTCTGGGAAGTCCTCCATCCTTTCCCAGATATATGCCCCAGAAAGAGAGCAGATTTTACCATCATTAAATCAGTTCCATAAATAGTTGTTTCAGTGCTTTTCTATACCCCAGTAAGAAGTTACCATCCACCACGACTCAGTTTTTTTCTCACTCTTAATGAATGATCTCTCTCCTCATTGCGGTTGTGGATTCATATCATAATTTCTTTTTTTATAGAGAAAAAAATTATTTTATATTTAGTAACCAACATCACCAACAAAAAAATTTAACTAAGAAAATGCATATAAAGGATAATATACAAAACCATAAACTCCAGATTATTTATAATTTGTTTTTTTAAAAATGTAAATTATATTTGTATGCTAATATAAACATCTCTGCTTTTGAGTTCTGCTTGTATTTGTTTTATTTGGATATGTTTTCTCCTAATTTTGTGACTGTTATTTTTTAATGTAATCATTGTATATATTGTTTTTATTCTTTTCTTATCTCTTCATCATATTATCATTCCTTGAAGGACAAACAGCTGCTTCTCTTTTAGAGGATCCAGCTTCCTTCTTAAAAGGAAGGGCCCCATGCCCCATATCAATTACGTAGCTACAAGTAAGCATAAAATAGTCCTTCATTTTTTTCTCTATTATATTCTTCTGCCCTCCAACTTCCTGATATCACCTAAGGATTCCCTTTCACCTCTTCTCCTCTTCCTCCTCTTTCTTCCTCATTACTTAAAGTATCTCTCTCTCTCTCTCTCTCTCTCTCTCTCTCTCTCTCTCTCTCTTTCTTTTTTTTAGGAATATTTCATTCCCAACTGGAGAAATATTCCTTGAGCCCTCTTACCTTCTAAGCAAGAAAGGAGAATGGAACATGGACAAGAGTCACAGCATAAGAAACATTTAACGGACCTCAGTTTCCTAATGTGTGAAATAAGAGTAATCGAATTAAACAATCCCTTCAAGCCCTACAATTTTATGATTTTTCTGAGTCATTATTAGATCTACCTACATTAATTTGAAGTAAGCTGGGGTGGGAGATCAGTTTGGAATTGTTCACTTAGTATGATCCATTTGTTTTTCAAGACCAGTACACTACCAACAAAGATACAGATTACTAATTACTTAAGCACCTAATTGTTATCCCAACTAGTGGAAGTTTGACATTTATCCAACACATAGAAGTGAAAAATATGCTTCTCCCCCCAACAAGAGCAGCAATATTTACACTGCAGGGATTATAAATTCAAGGCATGCCATAAAATAAACAAGTATTGCTCATGCCATTGTAAAAGAAATTACTCAACTCAGAAATCAATAGGAATCAGTTATTAATACACAATGAGCTGATTGTGAGAAATGAATAAGCAGTTAGCAAAGTGCTAAGTTATTGAACAATACATCTAATGGGGAATATTAAATTATCCTTGTTATATTGCAGGGAGATTTGACATTAAGAATTTACCATCTCAAAATATTTTCTAGATGCAAACTGATTGAAAGGAAAATAATGCAAAAATCATAATAAACTCCAAGAAGCAAATCAAAGAAGTTGATGACCAATATATAAGGTAAGGGAATATGTTAAAACCACCACTCAGGGTATTTCTGTGTCTATTTAAAGAACATCTCTTTTTTATAATATGCAAATAACACTCATATGCATCTTTAATGAAAAAGAATTTATGGTGCCCCAGTGGATTGCTAGATGTTCTGAATTCAGAACTTCTGTGCCTGAGCTCCCAATCCACTGAGCTATCTCAGATCTAAGATCTGGTCTGTTTTATCTGTCATCAGTGCATGATGACCCTATGTTTTCTATCATTAAAGGGAAAAAGACTTATTTTCCTCTAGAAATGAAATTTTCAACTTTATTTTTCCCTTCTCATGTCTTGTGAATACCAAACAAGCTACTTTGCTATGCCTCTACATGAATTTGGAACTGTATTTTACAAAAAGTTCATCAAAATGATGAAAATTCTTATGAGAGATTTAAAGACATTGAAGTTATTCAAATACAAGAGACTTGGACATCAACTGGACAGACTAGCAGTGCAATGATAGGAGTCAAAGACTATGTTCAAATCTGGCCTCCAACATTTACTAGATGTATGATGAGGGAAAGTTACTCAACCTTCGACCACCTTAGTTTCCTCACCTGCAAATTAAATTAAATCTTATTAATTAAATACTTTTCAAACCTAAAAACACTACATAAGTGCTGCATATTATTATCCTGGGTACTCATTACTCTCAAAATATTTTGTTTCATAAAGAAATTAAAATGAATTTCCACTAAAGCCAAGCAATTTCATCCATGGTTTTATAATACTCCTTGAAAAAGTTCTAATGTTCACTTCTCTAAGATATCATTGAGTGATATGCATGATTAAGAGACTGAGTCAAGTTTTGTGTGTTCAAAAATCTATCAAATATCTATAGTGATGGATATAAGCATTAATTTTTTTATATTCAGTATAATTCCTAATACTCAGGACAAGTGTTGAAGCTTATTAATTAGCAGCTAGTAATTTGAGAACATTTTCATAGAGACTTGAGAAATTTTAATTGACATTTTCTTTCTTTAATTCTTAGATTTGTTTGTTATATTAAGATTCCCAGGTATCTCCCTCCCACTCCCCAATGCTAGAGAAGGCATCCATTGAGAAAATGATGTAGGTATATATCAAACAGTTCTTTCTCAGGAGGTGGACATACACATATTTTCAAGAGTAGCATGACAGAATGAATAGTAAACTGGGCTTGGAATCAAGAAGACATGTTTAAATTCTGCCTCTGACGCAAAGTAGCTACATGACCTGGGGCAAATGATGTAGATAGATTTTATGTGCCTCACATGACTCACTGGGATTTATCTAGGACTCAATTTGCCTTGATGAAGGGAATTCCCTTCTAAATTAAAATCATGGATCCTTTGGATTTGCACCAAAAGAATGTTAAAAGTCACCAAATGTTTAGAAAATTTTTTCAATAAATGCAAAATCAACATTTCTTTGCCTATGTCTAGAAGGATATGAATTCTGATTTCTGGTCTCCTACTATGCTTTCCTGGCCCTGTAGAATTTAGATTATGAAATGGAAGAGTAGATGTGAATGTCCGATAGTTTTATTAGGTAATTGGTGAACTTTATTAATTGAAACTACACATAATGAAGCAAACAGTTACAAGAGAGCCCTGACTTTAGTATTGCTTTAAAGAGGTAGAGGTAAGCCAAAGAACTCAGTCAAGAACACATACTGAATTTAAATAAGCAGGAAGAAAGCTAGAGTCCTAATAGCTCTATAGACTTATATAGGAAATGGGACTGAAGACTGTAATGGCATGGGGAAGGGATGAGCACTCTTGCTATTCCTCAGAGGGCAATTTATACACTATTCCCCCCAGCATACAAGAAAAAAGATAAGGATGTGGCAAACTTCTTGGCAGAGAACTATACCCTTGGATGGAAGGAACACTGTCTTGATTCAAGAGAAATCTATTGGCTCCATGTGAAAATTTACTCCATCTTATTTTGCGTTAAAGAAATAAAAGTTGGTTAGAATACAGTTGAGGTGAAAGAGGAAATTCAAGTTGTACTGGAAATGTATGATACTATCAAAAAGCTCTTTTCTATAAAATTCAGTCTTAGCATCAAGATCCTAGCAGCTTAATCTTTCTCTCTGCACACATTCACAGAAGCAATCAACAGTCTTGTAAGTGATCTATGAATGTTTGGCATTACCATTGTAAATCATATCACAGTTATTATACAAGTCACTTAGCCTTTCTTGCCTCCATTTCTTCACCCCCAAAATGAAGGGTTTGGACTCTGTGGCTGCTAAAGTCCCTCTAAGCTCTAAAGAAATCATCCCAGGATCCAGTGATCTCATTTAAGCCTCACAACACTGTGAGGTAATCATAGATGAGACTGTGCCTCTGTTTTACAGATGAGAAATTAAGTCTTGGAAGAGCTAAGTTACTTGCCCTAGATCATACTGCTAGTAGTCAATCACCCTATAAATATTTATTAAGTAGCTACTAGATACTAGGCTCAGTGGAAAGCTCTGGGAATTCAAAGAAAAGAAAAAGCCAGTCACTGCCCTCAAGGAACTCACAATCTAATAGGATTGACTACCTGAAAATAGCTATATAGAAAACAAGCTTTACATAGAATTAAGAGGAAATAATCAAGAGAGTTGGAATTGGAACTGAATTCTGAGTCTGGTCCAGAACTCCTATCACTACATTATGCTACTTCTCATGCAAAGATTATTCATATTAATATAATTAATATTGTAGTTATCATATATATAGATGTACATAAATATATATGTGCGTGTGTGCATATACCTATAATGTATACACATAAGCTCCATAATTATATATATATATACAAATTATTATATTGCAAGCAGTTTTACTTTATGCAGAAAAGTAAATATAATGGAATCCTCTTAAAATATTTGGCATAACATCTGCCTTTTGGGAAAACCTTATTATATGAGGCTTTTTCTAGAGAGAGTTATTGTATTTCAAGGCTTTTACTTATGTCAGATTCAAGTCTATATAAGAAGAATTATTTACATTCAAAATTTCCCCCATATAACTACTTATATACCAGTTTAATGGGTATTTTTTTGGCTATAAGCTTAATTCTTAGAAATAGTTGGCCCCTCCAAAACTGCAGAGAACATTAGACTAACAAAATAAAAACACAAAGAAAAAGTGGCTCCATTGAGATTCATGGTTTGTTTCTTGATTTTTTTTCCTACTCACAATTCTATTTCTTTCTATAAATGGCTGTATGCCTTAATGAGGTATTTTTTACATGGATTCTAAATGGGACACTTAGCTATAACACCTTGGGTTTTTTCAATAAATGCGAAAATCAACATAAAACCTCAAAAAATACCTAACATTCTCCATCACTTCGATAAACTATTACATTTAGAATTGACACATGGCCTTACTAAATATCCACATAAATATTCCATTCCAGATCAAAAGCCTACACTCAACTATATGTATACACTATCTGTCTATGGTTGGTTGCCTTGAAGCAATGTTTAAACATAATGATAAGAAAATTCAAGAACTCTTCACCCAGATACTCTAGTTATTATGGTCTTTGGGCATAGCAGAGAGGTAAAAATTCAATCACTGTTTCAACCGCCATTAATTCTTTCTTTATCCAATACCAGAATTTCACAATATCTGAATCTCACAGTAGGCTAGTGACTCTATTTCTGCTGCACTACCCTTACACAAATCAGTAGATCTATAGCATAACATCACACTATGACTTCAATTTTTTTTCCCTTAATCATAATGATAAAAGCAAGTCTTAAGTGTCATATCCCCAAATTTTTAACTTCTTATCTCCTTAAATACAAACACATATACACATGTGTACATGCACCCATACACCCCAAAACATTTTTTTCTTCTTGGGTAGAAATTATTTAATGAATATAAAAGTTTCATCACAGTGAAGACTCATCTTTTTTATGGCAAAGATCCAGCTAGAACTCAAGCCAGTGGAATCCACACATATGGCCACACACAGAAAATTGTTCAGATTTTTAAAAAGCCCAAAGAAGTTAAAGTCATATTTTGATTGGGGTTTATTTTCAAAGCTTAAAAAAAATCACCATCATTAAGTCACAAAGAAATAGGATCCATCTAGTGAGTCATGCCAGGATCAGCATCAATGACTTCCCACTACAGAGGATCTTCCTTTCCTGGTTAATTCTGTAAAGGGAAGAGAATTGCATTCATTCTTCCAGAAAGAGATGAGTCTATACCAATTATAATGAGAAGCGGCAACCACCCAGTCATCAGCTTGCAAAAAGGGCACTGGCAAATACTGCAGCCACCTAATGAGCAGCATGTGAGGCAAAGAAAGAAAAAAGAGAGAGAGAGAGAGAAAGCATCACTTACTTGCCCAAAGTAATGAGGGACTAGGTGAAAGCAAGCAGAGAGTTCACTCGGGTTCTTGTCTGGTCACCATTAACTACTTTACAATTTTTAAAATGTGATACAGGCAAGAAAGACACATATCAGTTCACTAAAAAGAAAGATATTCTAACATTTATTTCTGTCCAAGAATGGAAAGGACTTCCTCTCTAAGGAGCAGATGACACTTCTGGGGAGATTTTTAGACAGTCTTTGCTGGATACGTTCCAGGATATATTCCTGTGCAGGTACAGCCTATGAGGTCCACTTAATACTGAGATTCTGAGAATTTGTGAACTGTCTCCACATGATTCACAAATGTATTTTTAATCTCTTCAGACTGTCAAAAATCCCTCTACTCATGTTTTCCTTCATAAAGCTTCCACACAGGAGAGCAGAACCAGGATGACCGAGTAACAGGAAGAAGTATAGTCTAACCTCTTCAACATCTTCTCAGCAAAGATCTAGAAAATGTCCCAAATCAAGTCCTGATCAAAAAATCCAAAAAAATAAAAGGCTGAGTATTTTGCCAAGCCCATGTCAAGATAGAAAGACTGAAAGAGGTTTATGGACACTGGGGATGGGGTTTGATGCCCCAAATGGAGTGTTCCAGCACGTGGGAATGGAAAAAGGCTTGGGCTTCTGGGGCAAGAAGTTCCAGGACCAAGATAAGGAAACATGCCAGTTATCTGTTCTATTATTCACTACTCAGTTCCAGGTCACAGATCCAGGGAGGACTGAAGAAGGGAATTGTACCTAGCTCTGTTAGGCCCTAGGCTATGTACTGACCTGGGAACAAATTTAGAGACAAACATTAACTCATAAATTGCATTGTTCTCACTCTAGGAGCTAGGCAGAATCTCAGTTCAAGCCTCCAACCAGTTTAAACCCTACAGTAGAATAGCTAAGAAAGGAATCTCAAACCAAAGGGGAGCTCCCAATTCTGTTATTCTGAATCTATATACATTTCTAGCTGGCCACAATGGCAAAGTCCAAAAGTACTTTATGGAAACTCCCAAAGGAGAAAGAGTATTGCTTGAATCTAAATCCAGGTAAGGAATCACAGAGCTCAGACCAAGAGGGAAGTGATGAGACTTTTCTCTGAATTAGAACACATTAAAGGCACTGAAAGCCTGAGTAGACCCTGAGATTCTAGAATTATATATATATACACCACACACACATATATATATGTTATATATATAAAATACTCACCCTCCAGAAAACAATAAAACTGTGAATACCTTTTGACACAGCAATATTAGGTTTATTTCCTAAGGTGATCAGAAAATAGTAAAAGAATTCTAAAATATTTATAGCAGCTCTCTTTGTGGTGGGGAAAAAACTAGAATTTGAAGAGATGGATGCCCATCAATTGGGGAATGGCTAAATAAGTTGTAGCCTATGATTATGATAGAATACTACTTCACCATAAGAAATGATGGGCAGGTTAATTTTTTTAAAAAAACATGGAAAAATCTATATAAAATTATAAGAATAAAGTGAGAGACACCAAGAGAACATTATATACAGCAACAGAAATAATGTTTGAAGAATGATTTGTTCATGTCCACTTCTAGAGAAAGAATTCATAAATAGAAATAAGCAAGACATAGTTTTATATTTACATTTTTTTGTCAAATGATGCTATCTTTAATGTAGGAAAGGAAGTAGAAGGAGATACCTTAGAATTCTAATGTAACAAAGAAATAATTTGTTAAAATGGGACTGTGCCTAATACTTTCTCAAAACTCCCCACAAAAAAAAGAACCCAAAAGAATAAATATCCAGTCCAGACATTCTACCTAGAAATGTGTAGAACCTGCCCTTAACATAAATACCCTGAAGTCCAAAGTTAGGAAATAAGCTGGGAAAATGAGTCCCACCCTAAAGAGGTGGTAACAGGAATTTTAAAAACAAAAAGCCAAAATATAAGAATGACTCCAAAATATCTACAGACAAAAGCTGAAAAAAAAAACAATTCTTGGACATGAATTCAACTAGAATTTCTGGAAAATACAAAGCAAAATTTAAAAAAAGAGTTTCAGATAATTTTAGAGCCAAATGAGAGTGCTAGAAGAAAAATGGGAAAAGAAAATGAGAGCTATAGAAAAAAGATTTGGAAAGAGAATTAACAGCCTGAAGCAAGTATAAAACCTTAAACAAGCAGCAAAATTGAACAAGAAATATTAAACAATGCCATAAGACTACAAAAAATCAAGGAAAATGCAAAGTACTTCATAGCAAAAACTAACCTGGAAAATAGATCCAGAAGAGATTACTGAAGAAGTCACTGGACTTCCTGAAATTCAAGACCATAACCAGAGCCTAGACACTTTCTTTCAAGAAATCATGAAAGAAAATTTTCCAGACCTCTTAGAACCAAAGGGAAAAGTCAAAATATAAAGAATAAGCCATTCATCTCTTTTTTTTTAATGATTAAAAAAATATCTAGACCAGTTTATTACAGCAGTTTGTGAGACTTAAGAAAGTAAACTAGAGGATCACTCTAGGCCAACATGGATTTATTAACAATTAGAAAAAGCCAATTGAATCTTATTAACTTTTTTTTGAAAATATATACTGGTAGATAAATGGAATGGCATTGGTATAAATGTACCTAGAAACAGGAATTGAATAATATGCTTTCTTACTTATTATCTCATTTCACTTAAACCAAGTTTTATTAACCACTTATTGATTAGATTGTGAACTCTATGAGAGGAGAGACTGTCTTTTGCCATTCTTTATATACCCAGTGCTTAGCAAAGTGCCTGGCACATAGTAGATGTTTAATAAAGGCTTATTGGCAGATCAGGAATGCAAATATAAGCAGAGAGTAAGACAATCCCTGCCCTCAAGGAAATTACATTCTTTTTTTAAACATTTATTAATATTCAATTTTTAGAAAAGTTAACATGGTTACATGATTCATGCTCCTACTTTCCCCTTCACCCCTTGCCCTCCCCCCATCCCTGGCCGATGTGCATTTCCACTGGATTTAACATGTGTCATTGATCAAGACCTATTTCCAAATTGTTGATCATTGCATTGGTGTGGTAGTTTCAAATCAAAATCCCCAATCATGTCTGCCATGTGTTCAAGCAGCTGCTTTTCTTCTGTGTTTGCACTCCTACAGTTCTTCCTCTGAATGTGGGTAGCGTTCTTTTCCATAAATCCCTCAGAAAGCCATTCATCTCTTAAAAGAAACTCCAAAATGAAAACCCTCAAAAACATTAATTCCAAAAAGGTCAAAGAAAAAAAAAACTGCAAGCATCCAGAAAAAAAGAATTTTAGTCCTAAACACCATACCAAAGATTATACAAATTTTGGCAGTTGCCACTAAAAAGGAGTAGAGGATTTGAAATATATTTTGTAAAGCAAAAGATATAGACTTAGAAACAAGAATAACTTACCCAGCAAAGCTTGGTATAATCCTACAGAAGGAAATAATGTATCTTTAAGTAAATAGAAGACTACTAAGAGTTTCCAATAAAAAAAAAATCTGAGTTAAAATTTTGATTGTTGTCAAGAAAAACATAAAAAGATAATAATAATAGTGTGCACTGTATATGTCAGGCACTCAACCTAGTATATATCAGGCACTATGCTAAGTATTCATATGATCATAACAATCCTGGAAGGTAGATGCTCTTATTATTTTCATTTTACATTAAAGAAACTCAAGAAAACAGAAGACAAGTGACTAGTCCAGGTCATATATTTTGGAAGTGTCTGTGGCCAGATTTAAGCTCAGGTATTCCTGACTCCAGGCCCAATGCTGTATCCATTTTACTACCCAACTGCTTAAACATTATTCTCTCAAAACAGTATCATCATCAGGAGTCATGTGGGAAGTTTCTAATGAAATAGAGGATGTGGGAATGGTTCTGTTAGGTTTTGATTAGCTTAAAAGAATAATGGAAAGGAAAAGGAGGGGAAGAGGAATTCATATGGATGGAAAAGAGGAAGAAAAGGAAATGAAAGTCAGGAGAAAATGTCTCACATAATTGTTGCACCTAAGTAGAAGACTATTCAAAGGAGAAAAGTGACAAATTTCAAGTATATGAATTGGTCAAAGAAAGGGAGAATACATACAAGCTTAAGTAGGTATAGACATACATTTCTCTCAAAAGGGAAACAAGAGGAAAAAGAGAAAAGAGAAAGGGAGGAGTAAAAGGTAAGAAAAATTTAGAGTTGAGTTAGTTTTTAGCAAAACACACTGTTAAAAAAAATGAATGGAAAACAAAGAAAAGGAAAAAAGGATAAGAGAATAGCATGGAGGGAAATACACAATTAACCATCATAACTTAGAATATGACTCAGATGAATTCACTTATAAAAGGAAAGAGAACAGCAGAATGCATTAGACAGAAGCATCTTTCTTTTTTTACAAGAAATGTACAAACTATTTTGCTTCAGCTAAAGAAAAAAGGAAAAATAGCAAATGTGATCTCAAACAAAGCAATAGTAAAATTAGATCTGTTTAAAAGAAACTAAGAAATTAAATTTTGCTAAAAGGTACCAAAAATGAATTGATATCAATATTAAACACATATGCACCAAAGGGCATCATATCTAAATGCTTAAAAAAGAAGAGTTAAGTGAGTTTCAGGGAGAAATAGATAGTAAAACTGTAAAGATAAGGGATATCAATTACTCCTGTAAGACCTAGATAAAGCTAACCAAAACAAAAAAGTGAAAGACTTGAATAGAAATTTAGAAAAGTTAGTTTTGATTGGCCTCTGGTTCTCACCCAATCAAGAGTCTTGTACCTGTTGTCTACTTATCTCCTAAGACTCTCTCTTTTCTCAGTTAATTGAATTCACACATTTTTCTCTCCTACCTTATACTAAGGGAATTGCCCTGACACTAGGGGACTTGAACACACATACTGATACTCCCTCAAACACTTTTAACTTCCCAGCTACTCAACTTCCTCACTTCTTTTGATCTACTCTTCTGCCCTACACAGATATACATTCATAGTGTTGATCTTGGCATTATTCAGAAATTCACCATTTTCATGTTCATGAACTTTGAAATTTCTTTCTCTTATCACAATCTGTTGTCATCCCAACTCTCCTTCCTCCCATATTCTTTTTTAATCCTCACTGTGACCTCTAATCCTTCAGTTCTGTCTCAAGTGACCACCCCTGCACTAGCTACACTATCCTCCCTTCTCCATCTTGTTCCTAGTCAAAGTAGTTTAATTCTATACAGCTCTCTTTTCAAGTCCCTTGTTTCCTTTTTCTATCAATCCCACTCCATTAAAACTCGGTCTTGAGTGACTCATCATCTATTTCCTTTGCCCTTACACATGTACTCCTAAACAAAGCTTGAGAACATTATGAAACCATTCTGAGTGCCCACTACAAATTTACACTACATAGTCTCAATTAAGCCTTCATTCTGGCAAGTCAACTTTTTGTACCTCCCTACTTGATTCACTATCCCCTTCATCATGGTGGGTCTTTCAAACTATTTCATCCTTCCTCAAACCTCCTTTACCATCCCTTCCTCCTGCCCAGTTAACTGAGAACCTTGCCCCATATTTTGTGGGGGAAAAAAGGCCATTCAATGTCCCCTCTTCTCCCCTCCAGCTGACTTTTGCCATTAGCTTCTCCTTCTCCCCTGTCTCACATGAAGAACTGGTCCTTCTTCTTATTCAGTTAAACCCTTCAATATATACGAGTGATCCTATTCTATCCTGTCTAGGCACTCTATCTCCATGCCTCAGACATTTTTACTGACTGCACCTGATGCCTGGAATATTATTCTTCCTCGTCTCCATCTACTGGATTCCCTATTTTTCTTCAGGTCACAGAAAAAATTCTGTATACTATAAGAAGTCTTCAAGTATCTCCTTTAATTCTAGTGCCTCCTCTCAACTACTTATCTCTTGTTTGCTTCATATATATTTTGTATGTACATAGATATTTGCATGTTGTTTCCCACATTAGATTGTGACCTCTTAGAGAGCAGAAACATTCTTTTGCCTGTTTGTGAATCCTGAAGTCTTGGCACAGCATGTGGCACATTGTAAATACTTAATAAATCCTTTTTAACCAAATGATAGATGAACTCAGCACCAACTGAGAGTTTGAACATACGTAGCAGAGGGATTTTGTTTTGTTTAACTATACAAGTTTGCTGACAAGTGTTTGATTTTCTTAATTTCTCAGCTGGGGAGGGGAGTCCAGAGAGACAGATCTTCATAAAATTAAGTTTTTATTTAAAAAAAAAAGCATACATACACTCAAATATTCAAAGGGACTTTATCAAAGTGGCTGTACTTTCCAACACTGCAGATAACAAACCATATGTGCCTATCCATCCTATGTAACTTTTTTCCCTGTGACCTCCCCTTAATTTTCCCATAGCTGTGGTCCACAAACAATTCCAGTCCTTTCTCACCTTCTCTTGACATTGTGAGGTTATCAGCATAGCATGCATACTGGATGCCTATGATTTCATTGCTCCCTCTAGCCATGTCTCTGGCCCATTTTACTATTCGTGCAAACATTTTTTTGATTGTAGCCATTTAATAGCAGCAGAAAGACATTGGTATTCAAAATATGGTCTTTTATTTGTATGGATAAGCTTGAGAACATTAAAGGAAGTACATAATTTTCCAAAGGCAACCTACACCATTCTCTCTCTTCCTCCTGTTCAATTCTAAACCAAACTCTCCATTTTTATTGTCTGAGACATATATAGATAGATAATTTGTACAGGTTGTCACTTCAACTGTATGTTAATTTGGATAAGTTGTATTTTTAACCACCTATGTTTTACTTTTCCCTGTGTTAAAGGTAAGGTCACTTAGGAAGATGGTAGCATTTCATGTATTAATTTAATCTATACAATCCTATCCACTAACAGGATCATTTGTAGTAACTCATCATCTATAACAGTGATTCCCAAAGTGGGCACCACCGCCCCCTGGTGGGTGCTGCAGCAATCCAGGAAAGCGGTGATGGCCACAGGTGTATTTATCTTTCCTATTAATTGATATTAAAATTTTTTAAATTAATTTCCAGGGGGCTAAGTAATATTTTTTCTGGAAAGGGGGAGGTAGGCAAAAAAAGTTTGGTAACCACTGATCTATAAGGTGATGAGGTCTTAATGACTATGAGCTGTACTTCCTTCATGACAATAGAGAAATCCTTTAGAAGTATTAGTTTCCCTGGTTTGTACCTCAATTGACATTAGTGATCAGAATGTCATTGAACAAGCTTATTTCTCTATTTTTCTTCTTTCTATATCCTGTATTCTACTATATCTTTCAAGCAATATGGTATAATTTTGACATATGCACAGATGATAATTTATTGGACAAAAGCTTTTAAGGAAGAATTTTTATATGCTGGCCCAAATACTTTTGGTTTTTGATCAATAAACAGCATAGAAGCTTATATTATCTATATCTTGCAGTCAATTGTATCATGGTAAAGATTCAGTCTGCTCTGGATTATAACTCATTAAAACACTTTTCTCTTCTAATATCTTGTTTAAGGATGCCTTGATGGATGTGTAGGTTATTAAATATTAGTATGTATATGTTTGTATGTATACACACAGAGAAAGGAGAGAGACAGAGAGAGAGAAAGGAGAGAGAGACAAAGAGAGTGAAATAAATAAGAGAGAGAAAGAGAGAGAAAGAGGGAGAGAGAGAGGACAGAGAAGTAGAGAGAGAGAGAGAGAGAGAGAGANGAGAGAGAGAGAGAGAGAGAGAGAGAGAGAGAGAGAGAGAGACAGAGAGAGAGAGAGAGAGAGAGAGAGAGAGAGAGAGAGAGAGAGACAGAGAGAGAGAGAGAGAGAGAGAGAGAGACAGAGAGACAGAGAGACAGAGAGAGAGAGAGAGAGAGAGAGAGAGAGAGAGATGAAAGTAGTAACATGACAGTAATGACTGAGGGTCATTTATCTGTTTCTGATGGTAATATCCAAGATTTTTTTCCATGATCTTGGTATTGTCCCTTTCTTCATATATAAATGAGTCTCTTCTTGCCCAGACCTCTTCTATGTACATTTGGTCTTGTTCTTCCCGTCTTTGTTTTCTTCAGTCCTTTTTCTGTGAAGACATTGTTAGTAGAGAGAACAAGCCTCAAAATTTGAAACAGTTTAACAGAGAAATTTATTTATGTAGTTGGTAAAGGAGAGAGCAAGAAGAAATTAGTCCATTTTGAGTCTCTGAAAGTATACATTACATTCAGAGAAAAGTCCCAATAGAAGAACTAGAAGAAATGTCAATATTCAGGCAAGATCTATTAAGATCAGTAACATAAACATTCAAGTTTGGGGAACTCAAAGCACAAACATTGGGTAGAGCAAACAAGACAAGTAGAATCTTATACTTTTCCTGTTGCCATACTAAACATTAACTACAGTCATGTGATTTCTCCAATGTTTCTGAAGTCAATCTGATCTTTACAGTAAGCTTTTGGGTTAGACAATTTTCTAGCCACATAAAGCTAGATTCAAAAAATATAATAAGGCTTTTCAAGTACTATAATAAAATATTTCCCTACAACATCTAGGACTATAAAATTAAAGTTCTTTTACTATTCTTGATGGTATGAACTTATTTTAAAGAACAGTTTATAGATATTTTCCATCTTTTGTTTGTTCTCCAACTTCCAATTCTTTTTTTTTTAAACACTTACCTTATAAATATCAATTCTAAGGCAGAAGAATGATAAGAGGCAGGCAGCTGATGTTAAGTGGCTTACCCAGGGTCACATAGCCAGGAATTAACTTCCCATTTATTCTTACATATCTTTAGGGTGACTTTGCCTAGCTAGTTCTCTCCCTAAACTTTCTTTAAACTGTTTTTTTAAACAGTTTTAAAAAAAACTGCTTTTTGCTTTTTTATGAATCAGCATAGCTCATAATTTTCTAGGAACCTGCTTAGTAAAATTTTGCCAAAAAGTTTATATTCTCAACTAGTGCTGTCCTTGGCTGCCATAATTCTCTCCTTTAAAAAGTCAGTCAAGCTTTGCTGAGAGAGGCAATTTTTAAGCTTTTTTTTGTCTCTTCATTATGGCAATTGATTTATATCAGTTAAAGTTCTTTATGAAATTTCTATAAATGAATGCCAATGTATTTTCATCCATCTAGTTTCCATTTTTCAGAGTTAACACCTTGTTCAAATAGGTCAGATTAGAGTTGTTTAAATTACTCCTTTCTTTTTTAAATTATTCTTTCTCTTAGCTCTGTATTCATTTTTATCTTTGCTCTTATAAGTCTTTGGTTGGTCTATATACAAATAACTAATATGGGAGTGACTCCAACATCAGTAATAAGTTATTCCCCATACATTAAAATAAAATAAATGTAATGTTTAATGATATGTTTTATGTTCACCAAATCAAATGCCTTCTGATTCTTATCTCAAAGAATATGTTCACAATGTTTACAAATGACATTTTGGGATTATGTAAAAACCATTAGCATTTGTCATTTTTTAGAATTGTACCATATTTTCTAACATATATTTTACAATTGTTGCCATTCATATCTTTGCATAGAAGTCCTCAAATATCAAAGTATATGCTGATTTAATTTAGAGGATCATTGAGCTCATCATAGAATTTATTCTTATTTAGTGTAACAAATATTGGCTCATACACTGAAATTATCCTTATAACAATCTTTCTGCAATTACTTGTCATAACTCCCATTTGAGATGACCAAATATGACCAAATACCTCATGAAGTGATATATCTGGTTACCTTTAGATGAATGATCTCAAAAAATACATAACTACCAATTTTTTTACTCATTTCTCCAAGGAAAATCTATGAGCCATACTTCCATTTCACTGAAAATATCTTTGGTCTTCTGATTTTGTCAATATTGAGAATTTCAAGACCAATATCTTTCAATTCTTCCAGGATTAAGTCTATTCATTGTTAGGTGGAGAAAATGTAACATTGGGGTTAATTTTTATTTTGTATTTTTATTTATTTCATGCATTACCTTAAGCAAAAAAAAAAAAAAAACACAAAAATTTCATCATCATATGGTCAGCCTATTGACAATGAGCTTCTCTGTACTTAACTCAGTTAGTTCTTGGAAAGTAGGCACAGTCTGTTTCCAGAATTATACTTGAAGCCTTCCTAGTATGACAGATCCTACCAAATTTCATTCTTTTGTAATTAACTTCCAAAATCAATTCTATACCATGATAAAGTATCAGAGAAGGATATAAGAATGCAAAGGCAAAATTAGGACAGCAAAAAAATGATCACAACATAATGTATTGGAAAGATCTCTGGATTGTGAGGAAAGGCACTTTAATGCTCTTGGTTGCATCTTTTTCATCTTTAAAGGGAATGGACTAGATATTCTCTCAAGTTACTTCCAACTATGACTGTACAATTTCCATCACCATCAGGAGAAAAAACAAGAGTTCTCTTCACTCATCTTTGCTACAATTTCTTCTTTTTGTCAAGACTCTATTTGAACATGTCATTTCATCTTTGAATTTACTATTGCCAATGCTATAATAGACAACATAACTGTTCTTTCTCTCTTCTTCTCATAAAGACCCATTGGCCATGACCTAATTGATGGAGTCATCTCAGATGACTCTGAATTGAAAGGTGAAAAGTTATCATAGTTCATTTCTAAATCATCTTAAATGTACAAAGATTCCTGAACTGTATGGTGCCATATCTACAGACATAAAAGATGCCTTTAGAGCAGTGATGGGCAAACTTTTTAAAGAGGGGGCTAAAGGAAAGGAAATGCTCATCTGTCAGACTGTTTCTAAGACAACTCTTTCAAAGTTTCATTGTATTGTATCCTACTCATTGTATTCGTCAGATTAGGAATAATGTCACAAGGCCTGATAGAACATTTCAGGGGGCTGCATCTGGCCCTCGGGCTGTAGTTTGCCCATCACTGCCTTAGAGGAAATGAGAAACCACTAGCTCTTTGACAGTCTTCCCTAGAGACCACCACAGCCAGCCATACTATCTCACTGAAACTAGAGTCCTCTATGTCTCTTTTGTTTTTTTCTTTGAGCACTCTGCATTTGCAAAAGAAGGAGACTCATTAAGATACACCTACAATGGCAAGCAATGCTTCCTTTCCAAAATTATCTGGGTAAAAATTCTGACTGTTCTTGTAAGCACAAGTCAATGGGCATTGACTAAGAGGAAAGTTAAAGGCAAAAGACAGGAGGCATATGGAATCCCTAGTAGATGAGCACTTCTACCATCTGTATACTAAAGAAACTTGGACCCGCAACAATAAATGTGCCTAAAAACGATAAAAATTCAACCATCCTCCCCCTCAAAAAGGCTGGCTGTAGAGCCAGCTAGGTAGCACAATGGATAAAGTGTCAGTCTGGAGTTGGGAAGAACTAGGTTCAAATCTGGCCTCAGGCACTTTCTAGCTGTATGACCATGAGCAAGTCACTTAATCTCAATTGCCTAGACCCTGCCACTCTTCTTTCTCAGAATGTACACTAAGAGAGAAGGTAAACATATTTTTTTAAGTTGGCTATAAAACTGGCATTTTCCAAACAGATTCTCTCTCTCTCTCTCTCTCTCTCTCTCTCTCTCTCTCTCTCTCTCTCTCTCTCTCACAAGTTAACTACAGGAATAATCAGCCTACAGTCCCTCATTCAACAAAAACACATTGTGAAGCAAAACAATGTCACAAGGGCAGTTAGTTCCATTAAAATAATGTTATAATTTGCTTCTGAGTGATTTGAAAAAGTGTCCCTTCAGCAGTAGGGTTTAATAACATGAGAGTAGGATTTGTTTCTTAAATATTAATGGCATTAATGCTAACTTCAAAAGAATTTAAAGGAATCTAATTATTATGAAATTATTTTATGTGAAGAACTTCAGATGACGGGAGAGAGGGCTTGTGTATGATGAAAGGAACTAGTTGGCAGAAATATCTCAGATATTGGAGTGACAAGATAGTGTAGTAGATAGTCAGGAGACCCAGATCTGAGCCCTAATTCCCACCACTTAAAGGTAATAATGGAGAAGTCACTTCATCTCTCTAAGATTCATTTTCTTCAGCTGTGAAATGAGATGGCTGGATTAAACCCCATCTAAGCTCTCTTCCATTCCATTTAAATAGTCATAGACTCATTCTATAATCAGTAAAATGGGGATGATAATGCTTGTAATCCTCCAGGATTGCCTGGAGAAATAATCAGCTATAAAACACTATGTAAAGGCAAGCTATCATCAACATCATCACTATTATTACTTAAGGTTGCATAATGCCCTTGCTTATATTCAAGTCAACAGTTTAGTGCTTTAGGCAAAAGAAGTAAAATCTGCCAATTGCTTGGCTATATGCCAAAACAACAACAACAACAAAAAAACCTTACAACATGAATTATTGATGGTATTGTCACTCTACACCAGCAACTTTTTCGTGAATTTTCTTACCCTTTTCAGCAAGGTTTAAAAATCATTCTCCAACCTTGAGGCTGAATGAGTGTCAAAAAACAAGAGATGATGCATGCCCCCATGTACCCTGTCTTTACAAAATGACTTTTGGTTTTTCCATCCAGCTCTTACTACTACCTCTGTTGGATTAGACTCTCCTGGCCACTCCAATCTTTCATCCAAGAGAGACCTTAAAGACTCATTAAGAGTAAAGATAAGACCAAAATCAACAAGCATTTAAGTACCTACTATGGGTAAGGCACCATGCTAATCTTTGGAGATAAAGAGATAAAAATAGCTCTACCCTTTAGGAGCTTATAGTCAAGTCCAAGAAGAAAATATGAATATATACTGGTTGTCATTGTTGTTCCATCATTTCAGCTGTGTCTGACTCTATCTGACCCCATTTTGGGGTTTTCCTGGCATAAACTGTGTGCTTTGCCATTTTCTTCTCTATCTCATTTTCCAGATGAGGAAACTGAGGCAAACGGGGTTAAATGACTTGTTTAGAGTCACACAGCTAACAAATATCTAAGGCCAGATTTGAACTGATAGTGAGTTTTCCTGGGTCAAATCCTACTGCTGTATTCACTGTGTCACCTTGCTGAAATGTATATAGATATATACGAATAAAGGCAAGATGTGTTAAAGGTAGAAGGGATAAGAAAGGCACCAATAGCTAGAAGGAAGAAGGAAGATGTCACATAAAAGGTAGTACTTGAGTTGCACCTTGAAGAAAATGAAACCCTCCAACATTCAGAGACCTTGTAAATTCCAAGTGTTCTCCATTGGAACTTGGAGAAAAAGGAAACAAGACTGAATTTTTTAAATCCTTTATTAGTGAAATAAAATAAAAGGGGAAGAACAGGCTGATGAGGGCTGGAGAAGACTCTTGCACTCTCTTCTGAATTGAAACCTAAAGATGACATTTCTTAAAGGCAGATCTACTCCCTACCTCGATTAACTTAATAGATATCTTAACTATGTCATCCACATAATATTACTGGAAAAGAGGTTCTGGCAAGCCCATTCTGCAATGTTAATACAGTGCCTTGGAAAATAAATATTATTTTGGTTGATCTCATTAATCTTGGCCCATACGTTCCTCTCCTTGAGCCAGTAGGCTACAGAATGGGGAGTATTTTATCCATGTGACAGAGTTATAGGAAAATTGCCACTCAGACTTAGAAAATGAGCCTTTTCCATTTTCTGACAACTATTTATCTCTCTGCCATCAGGCAATATCTAAAATTTTTATGTGGGCCTTATCTTAAAGACAAATTCCTGTTGAATCATTGAAGCTGTCAATATATTTTTAACCTTTGAAAGAAATGCTATCTTTTCAAAACAGCCACATTTTTTGTCCAAGGGTAATTCCATTACTGCTTAAAACAATAATCCAAAATTTTTGGCAAGCAATCACATTCAGCTTTTTATAATATGACCCCATTCCTAGGGGGCTCACAGAAATGTTTCAAATGAATTCGGCATCATTGAAGAATGTAACACCTAATAAAACATGCAAGGCAACTGTGAGACTTTTAAAATCTAAACTTAATAACAATCATACATAACAGAAATGGAAGTGAATGCTAAATCCAAATCCCACATTTCAGATATGCATATGGATAATCATTTGTATTTTTCCAAGTGTTATTATTCACATTATTTCATTTGCTCCTCACAGTATTTTTGTGATAAAATGTATTTACATAGCATACACACATTTACAATAATTTTCCAAACTTCCAACCAACAAAATATTCACAAATATTGCAAATAAATGTCTTTAAATCTAAATATACTCAAATTCTAATTATTTCCCCATCTCTTGTTTTGCCCTGCTGTTTCTATAGCATTAGGCAGCCTAAAAAAGTGGAAATAAGACCTGCCTGAGGGTCAGAACACCCAGATTTAAGCCCTGACACCAAGAGTTATTAATTGCATGACCTTGGAGGAGTCACCTAATATCTCAAAATCTCAGCATCCCAATTTTTAATAAGGAGATGATGAGGGTTTACAGAGTACTTAATGTATGTTACTTCATTTGATCCTTGCAATAATTCTATGAGAGAGCTGCTAATATTATCCCTATTTTTTTAGATGAAACTATTGAAATTGCAAAAAATTGATGGCTTTTCCCAGGGTCACATAGCTAGCAAATGAATGAGGTAAGATTGGAAACCAGGCCTTAATAACTACAAGTCCAGCATTCTATCCTCTACCCTCTTCTGCCCTTGTAGTTTACCTGATAATACTAACGCTGTCTTTCTCTCTGAGTTGTAACAATTGAATCATTTCAATAAATATTTATTAAGTAAATATATGGGCATGCCTCTATGCTAGGCTCTGTGAATATAAAGAAAAAAATGGATCCTATAATGTAAGTGATCATGCTTTATAACCATTAAGTTCCAGATGAATTTTTAGGCATTAATACAATTTAGCACTCCTGTCCCTCCAAAGAGACTCTATCCCAATATTTATGGTTTTTTGTTCTTTCTTCTTTTATTTTTTAATATTTTATTGATATCCTAATTATAATGCCTTCATTTTAAAATTCCTTCCCTTCCCTCCCCAAAGAGCCTTCCAGTATAGACCTCATAACAAAAAAAAGGGAAAGAAATAATAAAAGAGGATGAGTAACTTAGCAAAACCAAGGATCAATCAATAAACATTTAATAAGCACCAACAATGTGTTATCCAATGTACTAAACTCTGTACACATCAACATTGTCTCCAAGAATATTCAAACTCAGAGTATATTTCCTACCTATAATTCACCTCAGCAAAGAAAGAAGGGAAGAACATTTTCCTTCTTTTCATTGAAATGAATTCAATTATTATAATTATACGTAATTTTCATTTTTAAAGAGGGTGCGATGGATAGAGTACTAGACCTGGAGTCAGGAAGATCTGAATTCAAATTCAGTGTCAGACACACTTAGTAACTGTATGACTGTAAACAAGTCACAAACTTACAAAATAGTCTTAGTTGCCTCATCTGAAAAAAAGGGATATTAATTGCACATAATTCATAGAGTTGTGGGGATGATAAAATGAGATATTTCTAAAGCATTTTGCAAACTATAAAGTGTTATTTTTAAGTGATAAATGCTATTAACATTTTCTCTATTTGTTGTTGAGTTGTTTCAGTTGGGTCCTACTCTTCATGTCCCTTTTTGGCATATTCTTGACAAAGATATTGAAGTAGTTTGTCCTTGTTCTTTCCTCAGCTCATTTTACAAACAAGGAACTGAAGCAAACAGGGTTAAGTGACTTGCCCAGGGGCACATAGTTAATAAATATCTCAGACTAGATTTGAACTGAGGAAGATGAGTCTTCCAGATTCCAAGCCCAGTGTTCTATCCATTGCACCTCTACCTGCCCAATTTACAGCATTTTTATTATTATATATGCTCTCCTCCTACTTTCTTCCTTCACTTTGCATGAGTCCATATGACTTTCCTTGCTTCTCTCTATTCCTACACCTTCCACTGTTTTTTTTTATAATTTTCTTAATAATTTTTAACAGAAACAAACAGTTCAGTAAATAACTAAGGCCAGAAAGTGAATTGGACATGAAATTACATACTTGTTATCTACTATTTATACTAAGAAAAAATATATATGAAGAATTCAGAGAAAACCTGGAAAGACTTATATGAACTGATAAAAAGTAAAGTGTATATAACCAAGAGAATCATCTCTACAATGACTATAATCGTGTAAATGAAAAGAACTTATAAAGGCTGTAAAGCTTTCCCTTTCATTTTAACAAGAATCTAAATCTAATTTCTCCATTCTTTTTCTTCTATCAGTCCAGTCAACAGATTGCAAAAGCCTTTTGTCAAGAATTCAGATAATCATAGTTACTGTTTCTCTTCATCATAGACAATGGCTAGAGTGAAAAGAGCAATATGTTTGGAGTCCAAATCCTGGCTTGGTTATCTAAATAGCCTGGGACAAATCACTTCATGTCTTCTCACCCTCATCTATAAAATGAAGGTACTTCATTGTATGACCTCAAAGATTCCTTCCAGCTTTAGATCTATGATTCTATGAGTCTCCTTTCCATCTCTCCTCTCGTAGAAAATTTTAGCAGCTTTAACCGGAAGTTTGTAATATAAAACATTGCACAAGACAAATCTGCTTTGTCCCAATTCTTCTGTTTCCTACAAGACTGTTTGAATGTCCTCGTTTTCCTTCTATTAATTTCTGTTTACTTCATTGTGGGGCAGAAGGGGAAGACAGCCAGAAATCAAATTTTAATGGCAAAATATGAGCATAGAAATGAGTAACAAAATTGTTTTCACAGAAAAAAAATACTTTCCAAGAGATCTATATAAATAAGGATGTGGTATGTGATGCTTGCAGAAAGGGGAGATGGGAACAGGAAGGAAAAATAATTTAGATTTTCAGCTCTGGCCTACATCCACTAAATCAGGAGTTCCTAACCCTTTGTTGAATCATGGATATCTTTGGCAGTCAAACAAAATCTATGGATTTTTTTTCTGAGAATAATGCTTTTAAATAGATAAAATGTAATACAAAAGATTAAAAGGAAAACCAATTACATTAATTATCAAAATACTCCAGGAAAAAAAAAGTTTATGGGTCCCAGATTAAAGGATAATAATACATTGCTATGTGGTCATGATAATGCCAGATGAATGTATCTCACTATGCTAGAGGATATCAATTTTTGTTCAGTCCATTTTGGCTCTTTGAGATCCCACTTGGAGTTTTCTTGGCACAGATACCGTGTTGGTTTGCCATTTCCTTTTCTAACTAAGTTTACAGATGAGGAAATTGAGGTAAACAATGTTAAATGACTTGTCCAGGATCACACAGCTAATAAGGATCTGAGGCCATATCTGAATCCAAAAAGTCTGACTCTGGGCATGACACTCTATCTGCTATGTTACCTAGCTCCCTTGGAACTGCCATAGAAACTGGGAAAACAAAGACCAAAATGTCCCTGCCCTCAAGTATCTTACATTCTATTGGAGAAAGTAACAGGGATACCTACAAGTCCTCAAGGGCCTGCCCACTCTCATACACTCCAGATAAGAGTCTTGTTTTCCTAGATTTAGAGATGGAAGGGACCTTAGAAGCCACCAAATCCAACTCCTTCATTTTACAAAGGAGGAAACTGGGATATAGAAGAAAGGTTAAATGACTTATCAGTTTAGATAAGGAATAAGTAGCAGGGATAGGATCCAAACCCAACTCCTCTGACTCAAAATCTAGGGCTTTTTCCAGTACATCACATCAGTAAAGGCAGATACAGTTTTGAGGATGATATTTCATATTATCTTTCTTTAGAGATTCTTTTGTCTGGAAATCCAAAGCAGCCCTCTAAAGGGGCAGAAGTGTGTTGGACTAAGATTTCATGTAAGATTTCATACTGTAAAACATCATGGAAAGAAAGCAAGCATTTTGAAGCACCCAGCACTGTTCTAAGTGCTTTACATTATTAACATATTTGATCATCACAACCAACCGAGGAAGTAGGTGCTATAATTATTCCCATTTCATAGTTGAATGAACTGAAATAGAGGTTACATGGCTTGCCCAGGGTCATACAGCTAGTAAGTTTCTGAGGACTGATTTGAACTCAGGAATTCCTGATTCTAGGCACAATGTTCTACCTCTAAGCTACCTCCATATAGAATTCTAAATTCCAAATTCCATTTAGAACTCTAGCTCTTCAAGTTTCTATGGAACTCTATTTGCCTCAGTTTCCCCATTGTAAAACAGGAATAATAAGAGTACTTACCTTCCAGGGTTTTTGTGAGGATAAAATGAGATAATAGTTATAAAAAGCAATTAGCATAGTGCCTGGCAAAGATAATAACTATTATTATTATTAATGGACAAATGGAAGACTCCTGCAGAACTCTATATACACTATAATGTGTAGCCATCATATTAAGCTGATTTTTCTTTAACTCTATGTCTTAATTACAGGGGAAAACTTTCCCTATTGGAAAGGGAAATGTTTAGAAGCAATTGTATATTTAGAAAGAAAATAAAGCAAAAAAATGATAATTTTAAAGAAAAATAAAATGAGGGACCTAGACTAGAGAATCTTCCTTGAAGTTTCAGATCATAATTCTGTGAATTTTCCTTACTTCTAAATGAGATTCACAATGAATTCTTCCATTATCCCTAGGTTCTCTTTTGATACTATCTTTTTTTTTTAAACTGTGTCTCCTAATCTCATCTAGGTGGGAAGGGCAGGGGCTGCTCAAAGGATTGAATCACATTCCTGATTAACAAGGGAGCTATTTCCAACCTGGGTTTATTCACTCCTCTTTAGTCAGCCTTGTGGCCTCCTGCTCTCCTGGCTTACTGTATCAGTAAGATCAGTCATTGATGGGTGCCTAATCAGCTTAGCATACTGTTACTGCTCTGGAGCTCAAGAGATTCACTACTTTTAACCTCCCTATTAGCAAGAATTACTGATGTGTGACATAATGCCTGGCTCTGATCCCCTCTTGATCTATTAATGTGTCTTAAATAAACCCACCACTATCACTTTCTCTTCTCTCTTTCCTCTTTCATGAGATAACTATAGGCTATTTGTGGGTTTTTCTACCATTCTTGCTACCTTTATTGTTCAATCTTCCTTTTCTTCCCTTTGTACTTTGCCTTTGCCTGTACAAACATCTTGTCTTTGTTCTTTGATCTTTTATTAGTTTTATTGCAGTTCCCTTCATTTTGTTTTTCTATCACTCTTCTTCAATAATCTCTTTTGCATCCACATGAGAATATCAATTTTGCTCTTCAATATTTTTGGTATTGTACCTTCCCTCAAGATCTATCTTCATCTCAAATTTTGATACTTTCTCCCTTGTCTGGAATCTTGTAAGGAAGAAGATCCTCCTTCCTCCTTTCATCACTCCTCATCATATTTCCAATTTCTTCTTGTTTGAACAGGAACTTGTTCTTCCTCCAACTGCATCTGACAAATTTCTCAGCTCTTTGAGAAATGACTTTCAGCTATTTCTATAGTATAATCAGAGAGAAAAAGTGTCCTTCACTTTACATGTTTTAACCTCTATTCTTTCGCATAAATTCTGCCAAATCTACCGACCCACTTCTCTTTTTGTAAGTGTATTCCAAAACTGTTAACATGTGTGTCTGAAATGTCCTTCAGTCTGGCATTTTTACAGACTGAGTCTAAAGATTTGGTTTTATAAGTCACTTTATGATTTCTCAAAGCCCTGTTCTCTTATTCTAATTTGCAGGTGAAATCTACTTTCAAGATCACCCTTCCTATAGGAAGGAAAATCATTTTTGGCTTAAAAACTTTTTCACATTCTTAGGGGTGAATAGAGAAGTAGAAGATGCAGGTTTTATTGATATTACCTCCAGAGTATTCCTCATGTACATTCCCTTCCCTTCACTCATAAGAGACCTCTATCTTAGTCAAAGCCTCTTCATTATTACAATGGCTTTCTATGTGGACTCCCTACTATCTTGACCTCTCCAAATCTTCCTGTACAAAGTTGTTAAATGAATATACCTAAAGCACAGATCACATTATCTTCCCTGTTCAAAAAGCTTCAGTACCCCCTTATTCCCTCTATGGCAAATATATGATAATAGATATGATATTATTTGTTAATAATTCATACAGCCTATTCATAACCATAATAAATATCTTATACTGTGAGTCACCCACCACTTTAATTGGTGCTATTTCATGATTTATAGCCATATACTATCACTGGAAGAATATTATTGATAAAAGGATAGAACTTGGAACTTTGTTTCAGGAAGAATCTCTGAATTATTAAAAGGATTAAGTAATTTCCCAAAGGAGACCTGGCCTTCTCATTTGTCTTATTCAGTCTTGGGCCCAATTCTTTGTTCACCAATAGAGTCTATCAAAGATATTTATGTTGATTATAAAGAGTTCTATGAATTGTCTTCATATTGTATATAATAGTTTAGACCATAGCTGTTCTTTATCCACTTGGTTTTTCCTATGTGGATAGTTAGACCAAATTCCACTGAGAGATTACTGAACTATGAATTATACAATATATTATATACATATATATAATATCTGTCTACAGATTTAATATATTGTCAAATATATAATATACTATATATAATCAATAAATATATAATACAATATAAAGTACTATATATTGCATGTTTGACAATATATTAAATCTGTAGACAGATATATTTTATATATATATATATATATGTATATATATATATATATATATATATATATACCTTCTTTGTTTGACAAAGCACTTAGCACTCTGATTCCAGGCAATATTTCTAATTTTATTGCATGTCATTCTAATTCATATAAGGAAGCCATCTAAGTAGCAAGTTGGCACTATGGATAGAGTAGTACTTGATATCAGGAAGACCTAACTGCAAATCCTACTTCACACTTTTACTAGCTCACTTATTTTTATGTCTCAGCTTCCTGATCTGTAAAATAGAGATAAATAGATAAATACAGCAGCTACCTCCTAGGATTATTGTGAGGATAAAATGAGATGATATTTATAAAGTGCTTCATAAATCTTAAAGCATTGCATAAAAATCATCATTATTCAAGGTGACTGATGCCACCTTGAATGACAGGGAAGGCAGTTGGAAGAGACGGAACATTCCCAGGTGCTGTGAGCCAGGGGCAAACGTTGGTTGGCCTGGCAGTATAAATAACCCTGACAGCCACTTGGAAGGGGTCTTTGGTCATTTGGTCTTGGGTCTTTGGGCTCTTTAGGTCTTTAGGTCTCTTGGTCTTTCTAGCTCTTTAGGTCTCTAGGTCTCTGGGTGGTGAAGGGAGGCTAGGAGGTCTATGAAGAAGAGGATAGGAAGAATCTGAATATTTCCTGAAGACTGTGAGAGCTAGTGCATCACCAAACACTGATAGTGAGAAAGCTGAGAGAATGAGATCACCAACACAGCTGCATTAACAACAGTCCCTATTCTCTGGCTTGGCTGTGGTCAGGCTGGGCCAGAGGTGTAGTGGAGAATAAGCTCCAGCTTCTACTAGATCAATAGCCTCCAGTCCTGATGATTGTCAACTAGTTATAGATATTAGTTATATATATGTATATATATATATATATATGTGTGTGTGTGTGTGTGTGTGTATGTATGTATATATGTATATATTTATAGATATTAGATTGATAGGGTCTCCAATCCCCATTCCTTATCCTGTTTATCCTTTCCCTGATTATAGATTATAGATAAAGAGAGTTTAACAAGTACCTTCCTGAGTGGTCTCTATATCACGACCCTTGAGGAAGGAGTCAACACAGTCAGATATCAAACGTGATCCAAGGCAAGTCAGAAGCCCTATATTAATTTACCCAGCCCCAGGTTGGACCTGAAAATAATTTTAAGACCACAATTTATAAACAAGTTGTCAATCTGCATTGGTAGAGGGAATTTCAACAATGAGAGCTACCTACACTGACTAAATTGCCAGATTACCCCAAATTGGTCTCTTTTGAATGACTGGGTTTTACCAAAGAAGTTTTGGAGTTCAAGTTTTTGATGCAATTCACACAATGCTCTCCTACAAAAAGGAACATTTAAAGTCATCAAAGAGAAATCACTCCACTGCTTGAACTCTGCAAATCACATTCCCTATGACAATGGTAAACATCTGAGCCTTCACAGGCAATAAATTTTCTTTTTCAGTTACCACTGCTTTTGAACCAAAATTACATCAACTTTTCTTTCCTCAGAGCCTCACAGGCTGTATCTCTAGTCTTCTGAGAGACAATGTGGGAATGATTGGCAATTTCATAATCCAGTCTACCCATAACTGTGGTGAAGTTTATCCAACCATTCAAAAGTTTTCATAGAGAGGTTTCTTCCCTATCCATGATCTTGCAAACCATAAAATTCTTTTGTGTATGAAGACAAAAAGTGATTCTTTGGATTTCCAATTATTATTAGATGAATAAACAGAAGCCCAGAAAAATGAAATCATTAAGCCAAAGTTGCCAACATGGTTAAGTTATGCAGTTCCTCCAGATCTTCTAAAATTTGCTTGTTTAGGAAAAAAGATACTGCGCAATCTCTAAGTTTTCTCTTCTACAAACTAAATAAACTTGTCTACTTCATCTAATTCATAGCATAGGGCAACTAGATGGCACAGTGCAGACAATGCCAGACCTGAAATCAGGAAGACTCATCTTCATGGATTCAAAACTAACCTAAGACACTTTCTGGTTTTGTCACCCTGGGTAAGTCACTGTACCCTGTTTGCCTCTGTTTCCTCATCTGTAAAATGAGCTGAAGAAGGAAATGGCAAACTACTCCAGTATCTTTGCCTAAAAAACTTTAAATGGAGTCGTGACACAACTGAAAAATAACTGAACAACAATAATCAATAGTTTACTGAGCCTATATCTACTTCATTTCTCTATCTTGTTCCTAAACTATTTGTCGTATTAAGTTTCTTGCCCCATTAATAATTCAATTAAATCTTCGTTCCTGTACACTAGAATCCACCCAAATGAATTGACTATGGAAAAATAAAGCCGACTTCTCAAACATATTTTGTAATTTAGCACCCAAGGGAAACAATTGTTGCCTTGATTAGAATCACAAAGTCTTAGAATGAGAAGAGACTTCAGAAGACATCGAGATGAATTTCTCCTTGCACAGGATTCTCTTTTTAAAGACCCAAGCTAGTGATCATAGCTGGAGTCTAATGACCTCTAGTGATGGCATATTCACTAGAGCCCTAATAAATCAAAAATCATTTATTAAGTATCTATTGTGCATCAGGAAGTTAAATCATTCCTTTTTTTTTCTTTTCTTTCTTTTTTTTTTTTTTTTGGATAGCTATTATTATTAGCTAGTTTCTCCTTATACTGAGTCTCTTCATATGGAGAGGCAGCAGGCATAGTAGATAGGGCACTGGACTTGAAGCTAGGAAGAATTGAATTCAAATCTCATTTTATAAACCTTACTTGCTGTGTGAATCTGGGTGAGTCACTTAAACTCTCTGTGCCGTAGTTTAATCATTTGTAAAATTAGAGGATTTAATTTACTAATATCTAGGTCACTTGTATCTCTGAATCTATGATCCCATGAGGTGAAATTTGCCTGCATCTACCTTCCAGCCCCTGGACCTACTTCTGCTCTCCAAAGTCAAGTAAAATAAATCTAATGCCTTTTCTATTCTCCAAATATACAAAGATAAATGACACATCCCAACTAATTCTTATTTTTTACATGGAAAACTTGTTCATTTCCTTCAACTAATCCTCAAATAGCATGTTTTTTTAATCCCCTCATCATTATGGTAATCTGCCATTGTTACAAAGGAAGTCTTTAAAATTAAACAACTTACTTCAACAGTATATACTTTTCCCCTCAATATGTAAAGTTGAAGCTACTAAAAAAATTACTACAAATAGCTAATATGTAAGCTGCAATAATTTCTCTATTATAGTACAATATACAGGATAGCACTCCAGTTAAAATAATCTATAATGCTTATCATAATATTGTGGTTAACTTATAAGATATTCCTTGCACTGGGGAATTCTATCTCTAAATGCATGTAAATATATTTGTTTCCATCACTTGCAAAATTTCTCCAATCAGAAACAATTATCCTTCATTTTTATTTCCCTTTATGCTATCCCATTAACCCCTAGGTTCATTTCTACTTTCCTAATTTCCCCTTGATGTTATCTGCTTAGCTGGAATACTTGCTCTATCCATTCTTTCGGGATCTTTGATAATCTACCTTTTACATGTTTAGTACGCAGGCTGGGTTCCCAGAAGGTAGCTACTACTTGTCCCCTTCCAGGTTCTAGAGTTGAACAAAAAGAGTCAGTGGTTTTCTAAGCAGGTAGTTCACAAATCCCTATTTGGCATAGTTCCCTCAAATATCAATTTCCAGTTAGTATATCACCAATATCTGTCAGCCTATCTATATGTCTTCAATATCAATTAACTATTTAAAGGCAATTTTTTTTCATTGATACTTACAAGGTAGATATGACAAGACTAGAAACACAAAAACCTCAACAACTGGAACCACATTGTCAGGCTTAAATTGATTCCTATAAACATTCCTCCTACCAAGTTCACTTTGAAGTGCATTTGATGTAGCCAGTGGAGGAGTCACTCTCTTGTTGCAGGACATGGCTTTTCAGCAGTTGAAATTTGCTGCTGGGTTGCCTCAAGGCAGGTCTCCCCTCAAGGCAGACCCCTTCCTGGTCTCAGCTACCAGCGCTAGTGGCAAACTTAACTAGGGACTCCTGTGTAGCTGGGTGTCTGATGGTTTTTCAGTCCTTTCCAAGCTCACAAGGCTGAAACCTGATCTGTTCCATCTCTGATGCTCATTCACATTCCCTGGTGAATGAAGGAAAGATAAGGAAGAAAGAATAGGTGCAATGCAGACTGAAGAAACATAGATATCATGTGTTAAGCAATATGGTGGTCCAGAAGGAGAGTAAACAGCTGATATTACCATCTTCCCACACTTAAAAAGGTTTAAGTTTTGTCCCTGCTCTCTGCCAGGGAAGAGGGTCATTTGGGTTGTTCGTGAGTTGTTTTTTTTTTTTTTTTAATAAATACTCATTCCAGCTCAAAAACCATTGAGAAAGACTTTCCATCATCCACAATGAGGCAATAGGAAATAGTCCCAGAACCCCTTACATACTCTGAAGTAGAAAGGTGAACAACTATTCTTCCATTCCAAAAGCATTCACAAGATTTCCATGAGGTTTAAGACCCGCCAGGACACAACTCACACTCTTCAAAGCTTGCTTCCTCATTCTCCAGTTCTTCCACTACTCATGAATTTTTTGCTGACTGTTTCTATCCTCATGGATTTCCCTCTCCTTTTATTCCTATTAGATTTAGAGTTTTTACCACATGATCTTCCTCTCATTTGTCCAATTATATTGGGTATATTCAAGACTTCTTTTCCCAGTGGTACCAAGTGTGCTACCTTTTTTGTGCCTTCAGAATGAAGCACAAGTTTTTCCATAGTGTAGGCACTCAAAAAGTATGTGTTGTTCTCCTGATTGATTATTTTGACCCAAATGATTATTTAATTCTTTAAAATGGCTTTTCCCCTAAAACATCATTACTAGTTACTTTGTTTTACAATTTGATGTTAAATATAGACCAAAGTAATCACTGAGGAAGCTGGTGAAGACACTATAATTTATAGGAAATAGCCAAATATTTCCCAGGGGAATGGGAATATAATAAAAAGATGCAAGAGTGAGTAGGTTAAATATAATTGATAGAGAGTGATCTTGAAACTACAAAGACCTAGGTTCATGTGCTGTCTCTGATACATTTTGGCTATGTGTCCCTAATGTGGGTCTCCATTTAAAAAAAAAACAACTAGCCTTCTCTTAGAATTGATACTAAGTATTGGTTCCAAGGCAGAAAAGCAGTAAGGGCTAGGCAATGTGGGTTAATTGGCTTGCCCAGAATCACATAGCTAAGTGTATGAGATCACATTTGAACCCAAGACCTCCCATCTCCAGGCCTGGCTCTCTATTCATTGAACTACCTAACTGCACCCTCAACTGCTTTTTTAAAGAAATATTTAGAAAGCATTTCAAAATTATCGTTGTTTGAAGCTTTTAGACTAATCTGAAAGGAAAAAAAGTTCTCTTTTTATGATCAATTCCAAAACAATGTCTATCTCCCCTCTTTCTGATCTGCTTGGGAAGGACTCTATCCTAAAGACATTAGGGTGATGACAAGACAAGGGCAAGAGACCCTTGACTGATGCACTAAGAGCAATACCATATTTCCCTAGGCCCTTAAGGGATTAAGGTAATGATCCAACAAGAGAAGGAAGAAGCCTTTTTGATTACTTCACTTAATGGAAATATGTTTTAGGTTCACTTTTGACCAGCTGAAAAGAAAAATCTTTTAAGGGAGAAGTCAAAAAGGGATTGAATGGTTTTAGGAAAATGATTTTCCAAGTATGTAACAAAAAGTAAGTGATTATTTTTCTGTTTGGTAAAATAGAAATGCTAACTACTTTACCCTGACCATCATTTCTATGTTTTATCTCATTTTGGAATCTTGACTTTTATCACAGAATGTTATAACAATACATCTGAAATGGCTGGTGTAGAAAAATGTCCTTGAGCATGATCTTTAAAAAAAGAAAATTCTTAGATATGGAATAATCATAAATTAAGAAAAAATGTTTATAGTTGACTTGTACCTACAATACAGAATATAATATTTTCTTCCTCATTGGGTAAGTTACTTAACTTCCCAATATTCTAGGTCACTAGTGCCAAACTCAAACAGAAATAAGGCCACTAAATCATATATAAAGATTGCTGAATAGTATATTGACTTAGAAAACCACAAACAAACATTATCAATATTCTATTGTATTTTTATTTGCTTTGTTAAATATTTCCCAATTAAATTTTAATCTCATTCAGCCTTCCCCAGAAAAAAAAATTAATGATGCTTGAAACCTTTGCTTTGGGCTGTTCTCTAAGATTTTAAATTGCAGAGGTGATGCTATCTTACTTTGGTAAAGAGAATTTCCTCATGTGAGAGTTCCCTATGTCAATGAAATCACCAGTCCATCTTCTGCCTTCTGCCCCTAGCCATCATGCAATAGTTAAGGACAAAGTCATTGGTCTCCTCCATACCTGATAACAAGCAGTCTAAAGAAGTCATTTAAGGATCCTGAGAAACTTTACAAGGTAGCCAAACCCACTGATTAAGTCCTAGCCCATGGATCTGACAACCTCAATGACAAATCCTCGTAGAAGATTGTTCTTGTTGAAAAATCCCCTCTGCCTTTTTAGAGTTGTGCTTGTTTCCTGCACAGTATTTTAATAAGCTGTAGCTACAGGAAACCATCCAGTACCCTGTGGTTCGGCAGTTCTGCACCTGTCACTACCTTTGTCTCGCTCCATTTGTATACCTCCCCTGTTCAAAGCCACAGTCAGGATGGCTAAGTCATACCTTCGAATGCCCTAATGAGAAATAGTTTACTTTTCTTCTTTTTTGTGTTCTAGTTAAACACAAGGTAATAATGTGATTCCATCCATCTGTTATTTCCCAGAGTCACTGTGTCTGGGTGCATGTCATTAAAGGCCAATTGCTAGTTCCTTATGTACCCAGAAATATCACTGTGACACTGGCCAGGATGTTCCTCCCCTGCTGCTCGCCCTGGCTCTCCAAAAAGAAGTCAGACGATTTATTCCACCTTTCTCTAGATTTGGGAACCTTATCATATGAGCTAAACTCCAGTATGTAAGCGTCTGGTTTAAATGTAATTATTAGTACCATGCAAGAATGATGATTAAGAACAATGTGACACCAAGGGAACAATTCTCCATTTTACAATTTTTTTTTAAATTTTTTAAACTTTATACTATGTAATGCCACGTGGGTGGCACCTGCCAGGCCAGAGTTCCATTCTGCTAACTGACAGGATTGCCTAGGGTAATACTGCAAATGCAAGAAATCCTGCATTACAACTATTAGCTTTATGCTGTCTACCACAAATGGTAATCATTAATAAAAATGAATTAAACTAAAATGTTTATATTCTTCAATCCATGGATCTCTTTGCTCAAGTATGTATCTCAAGAAGGTAAAATACAGCGAGAAAAGTCCCATATATGTGTGAAAATATTCATAAGGATACTTTCTATAGTAGCAAAGAACAGGAAACACAGATGATATCCATGAATTGGGAATGACTAAAGAAATTACATAAATGTGATGAGATATTACTATAGCATAAGAAACTATGAATATAATGAATTCAGAGAAGCATGGGGAAACTAAAATGGCCTAATGCAACGTTAAGTGAGAAGTGCCAGGAAAAAAATAATCACAATGACTATAACAATGAAATTATGGGGGAAAAAAGTAACTGAACAGTATAATAAAAATTATCAAGCCTGGCCCCCCAAAAAAGCTGAGAAAACACATCTCCCCTTGCCTTTTTTCTGGAAGTGGGAGGCTTGGCATATAGAATGTCATATGTCATATCTGACTTTCAGACAGAGTTAATATGTTAGTTGGTTTTATTTTATTTTATTTATTTTTATTTATATATTTTATATATATTTATATATTTTATATATTTATTTATATATTTTATTATAGGTTTATTTTATTTATCCTCTCTCTTTTTTTTAATTTTTCAATTAATTAATTAAGAAAATTTTTCCATGGCTACATGATTCGTGTTCTTTCTCTCCCCACCTCCCATCCACTCCCTCCAGTAGCCAATGCACAATTCCACTGGGTTTTACATGTGTCATTGATCAGGACCTATTTCCATATTTGCACTAGTGATTGTTTAGAGTCTACATCCCCAATCATATCCCCGTCAACCCATGTGATCAAGCAGTTGTTTTTCTTCTGTGTTTCTGCTCCCACAGTTCTTTCTCTGAACGTCGATAGGGTTCTTTCTTATAAATCTCTCAGAAACGTCTTGGATCATTGCATTGCTGCTAGTAAAAATGTCCATTACTATTCTCTTTATTTTTTAATCTTGTTACAAGAGCTAGCTTGAGAGAGGAAGACAGAGATGTTCAGAAATGTGAAAGATATAGATAACAAAGACATCAATTAAAATTTGAATTGTATTACTCTCATAGAACCATCAGCTTAGAACTAGAAAGGGTCTCACTAGTCATTTCTGATGAATTTAAAATGAGGAAACTAAGACTCTGAAAACTAATATGATATCTGCACAGTCGCATTAGGATTTGAACCCAGATCTCTGAACTCTAAATCTAACACTTTTACTACTTTGAATTGAACAGATGGCCAATATTTGAGGGGTTTCCTGCTGTCTCCTGGTGCCTAGAACTGCTGAGACAATTGTCAGTAGGTTTCTTTGAGAATATGCTTTCCCTGAGAAGTACTTCACTACTGTGACTGACAAGCCAGAATCTATTCCCCTCAAAGAGAACAAAGTCATTTAAAGCTATCATTCCAATAACCCCCAGCCTCAGTTAGGCCACAAGACATCTTGCCATCTTAAAGAAATATAGGGCACTCCAAGCCCCCATGTCTCTATTATCATACAACCTAAGCTTAAATAAACAGAGTCTTAAGCAGCTGCCGATGAGGCAGAGGCTGGGTAGTTTCAAAGCATATTGATTTATTACAGCTATAAATTACTATGGTACATCCAGACCTACCAAAGTTAAGTAGTATCATAAAAATGCAGCATATGGAGAAGATTGACTGCTCTCAGGAAGGAGGGATCCAGCTGCCTCCTTGGTATGGTAGACAGTTAAAGACCTTCTTCTCCACTGGGGAGACAGGGGGAGTGTGCCCTTAAACCAGTGGAGAGTCAATTTCCTTGCACAATTTGCTGGAGGACAAATTCTTTCAGGGTTCCTAGGTAGAAAGCTTTTTATTTTTTTTTAATTTTCTCACCTTAGTTCCTGAAGAATCTATGCATCCGAGGTAGAAAGAAGTTGATGGCCAGTCTTGGATTTGGCTGCATCTCCCCCTTGGTTCTTTGTCACCATTTCTGGGAGTCTAAAACAACATTTCTAGGATAACTTCCTACTTTTTGAAGCTACTATGGACAATTCTCTGGAATTGAGTTTTCCAAAGCCTACCTATAGATTTGTAGAATTGTAGATTTAGGATTTGAAGGAACTGCTGAGCTTATCAAGATCATTTTACAATGAAGAAACTAAGACTCCAAGTGTTTATGGCTAACCTAAAGTACACAAGTCACAAATAGCAGAATTCACATCCAAAACCAAGCATTCTTATAACGGATGTAATATTTATCTTATTGCGGATTTTATTACAGATGCTCTGTCTAGCACACATATGTTTGTATCATCACCATGACTGGCATATAAAAGGCCCTCAGTATTTTTTTTATTAATCGTGAAATGTCTTTTTCTACCAGAAGCTTCTTAGAGTTGACTTTCCCTTTTCTAGGAATTAGGACAAAGCTCTTCCCATATAACCTAGTGCTAATTGAGTGCCAGACCATACAAGAAGTATTTAGATAAAGTTTCCTGATTATTTATCCCAGTCTTTTTCTGGCCACATTGTGTCACCTTATGGAGTCAATTCTCCATGCAGTTGCCCAATTCTTTCCTTAAACATGGCATTCTGCCTTTATTTTCTCTCCAACTATTCAAGCAATGGGCAAATATTTATTAGGTACTGTAAGAGGGTGTTTTTAGGGGTTGGGACTAGTCAGTGATGAGCAAACTTTTTAAAGAGGGGCCAAAGGAAAGGAAATGCTCATCTGTCAGTCTGTTTCTATGACAACTCTCTCAAAGTTTCATTGTATTGTATCCTACTCATTGTATTCCTCAGATTAGGAATAATGTTGTGGGCCAGACTGAACATTTCAGGGGGCTGCATCTGGCTGGAGGGCTGTAGTTTGCCCATCACTGTACTAGATGGTTAATATAGGCCAGTATCAAAAGATTTAAGATTCCAGAATCTTTATCCTCCTGCCACTATCCCTTGTAGACCTGACATGCTAATATCCTCTTCCTTATATAGGACCAATTATGTTCAAAGCACTATCGGGATAGAAATTAAGTGTCATGTTTGTATATGAGTGTATGTGTGTTAGATGCTAAAGATATACATTCAAGGAATAAAATAATCCCTTTGGAGAAGTTTACATTATAATAGGAGAGAAGACATATAAAATAGATATCCATATAATTTATCAATATAAATATATACATAAAAGAGTAAAACACAAAGATTTTATTCATCATCAGGTCACCATTTCAAATTTCTCTCTGAATCTGATGCCATTCCTACTTCCCTTAAAAAAATATTTAAAAATGGGAATGAGCAGTTAGCCAACCAAAATGATTTGTAGGCTGGCTATTGCTGCTACTGTGAACAGTAAAGGGACTCTACTGTCTGGCAGGGAATTATCTGGTATCTGGACCTCTAACTATAACAAAACAGGAAGTGTGGTTTGTTTAGTTTTATTGTTTCTCGCATAAGACTATTTAAATATCCCTATGTTCAAATAACTTTCCCTGCCAAGCCAACATAACCAAATAAACAGATTTAGGAGGTATAAAAGCACCCATGGGTTTTCCAACACAAGCTGAATAAATGAAAATCACCCTTCTATGATGTTCTGTCCTGGTTTTCCAATCTCTTCAGCCACTACAAACTTTATCCTTTCACTTAACTCAAACATATGTTTATAGAACCTCTAGCTCCCTTCTTTTCCCATTGAAGGTCCTATATTGGCCCTCATCCTTTTATTATTTGTCATTTTCTCTTCATATCAGAAATAATCAACAAGCATTTATTATGTCCTAAATCTCCAGACTCCAGGAAATTTTAGTGACCATTCCTTATGCCTAGAGTATTCTTCCACCTCATGCCCACCCTCCTGGCTTCCCAGGCTTCTTTCAAGCCCCAGATAAAATCTCATCTTCAATGAGAAACATGCCTTGATCTCCTTTAATGCTAGTGCCTTCCCTCTCTTAATAATGTCCATTTTATCCTGTAAGCCCTATTTGTACATGGCTGTTTGTATGTTGTCTCTCCTATTAGACAATAAGCTTCTTGAAGGAGAGGGCTATTTTTTTCTTTTCTGTTTTATTGCTAAGGCTTAGCTCAGTGCCTGGCACATAGTAGGTATTTAATAAGTGTTTATTAACTGACATTATGTGCCAAGCACTATGCTAAGCACTGAGGATACAAAAGCAAAGATACAGACTCTACCTTCATGGTACTTAACCTACATTTTAATGGGGCAGACAATATGTATATAACTATGTACATATAAGACACACACACACACACACACACACACACACATATATCATAAGTGGAAAGAAATCTTAGAGGAAAGGGAATAAGGGGTCAGTCATGAATAGGACTGGCCAGATTGGGAAAAGCTGAAATCCATAAACACTCAAGTGGAAGCTAAAAGATATGGCAGCAAAGCCTGAAATCAGTTTTTCTAGGCAGTGACATACAGGTATTTGAATCTAAAGATGTCAAAATCAAGAAGTTATTTTCAAGGTAAAAAAAAAAAAGATAGATGCAAATACTATTAACAAGAGACACTAACAACATACCTAAGCATAAATCCCCAGGACTCGCTGAAGATCTGCCAAATTAACAATAAATCATTAATGATTATCCTTTAAGTCTAGTCATTTAATTATTTCAAAATCTATTATATAAAGAGAAACACAGAAACACAGAAACAGAGAGAGATCAAGAGAGAAATACCCAATATAATAAAAATCAATTATAATATAATTCACATCCATTTATATTATTCACAAGAAGAGTATGAGATATTTTAACAAATATTTTGCTAAAACCTAGGCAAACTAGGTTTATAGCATTCCTCTCTACTAATTTAATAGCTTTGTCTGAAAAAGAAATAAGGTTATCTGGCATGACCTATTTGTGACCTGGCCATGATCAGCCATGACAGTCCTTCACAATCATTATTTCCTTTTTTAGATATCTACTAGCTTTAATGATCTGTTTTAGAATTTTCTCAGAAATTAGAGTCAAGCTATTTCTATTTCCAGCAAGGGCCACCTTCCAGTCCCTCAGGGTTCACAACCTCAGTATTATTCTCAGCTCATCACTCCCCTTTCACAGCACTAATTCAATCAGTTGCTTATCATTTGTAGACTTGATTCTCTTTGCTTTTTCAATAATATTTAACCTTCTTCAATCTTACAATGCTTCTCTTATTGTCCATAATTGTAAAAATATGATAGTGGCTCAGTAATAACTTCTAGGACATTTAAATGAAGAGAGGAGTGTGTTCCCCCTAACTTTTCTCTTCTCTGGATTAATATTCTTTATTCATCCAATTAAGACCCGTATGGCTTGGTCTCCAGTCTCATTATGATTCTGATCATCTTCCTTTGTATGAATTCTAGCCTATCAAATATCCTTACGGAAAGTAGTAGTCAAAAGAGTACCTCATACTAGGCATATGTTCCAAGAAAATCAAAAAACCCTATGTATACCGAAACATTCATAACAGTACTTTCTGTGGAAGTGAAAAACTAGAAATTAAATGACTGTCCATTGTCTGGTAAGTAGCTGTTCAAATTGCAGTATGTGGATATAAGATCCAAAAAACAATGATTAATTCAGAGCAATATTGAAATATTTATGTTAACTGGTCAAAATGAAGAAAGCAGAGTTAGGCAAACAACATATTCAATGACTACAAAAATGTAAAAGAGATTACGAAAAAAACAGATCTTGGAAAGAATATAGACACATATCAGAGAAATATTTAAAGGTGACATAAAAGAAAAAGATATCAATAAAATTTATATTTTTAAAAGGAAAGGCAATTCCAAGTAATTGTAATGACCCAAGAAGTCTTGACCAAGAAAATAGATGATAAAAAAATTACCTCCTTTTCCCAAAGAATAAGGCGGCTGGGTGTGGAGTATTACCTCTACTGTCAAATATGGTCACAGTATCCATTGATTTGTTTTACCTTTTTTACTTTTTACATCCAAAAATGATTGTCCTGTGAAAGCAAAAGGTATCTATTAAGTATTTTGTTTATGTGTTTTTAAAAGAAAGAGTACTAGAATATAGAATCAGAAGAGACCTAGATAATTTCAGATCCAACACTTGCTATAGTGTCCCTCTGGACAAATTACTAGTCTTCTCTGAGTTTCCTTATAGGCAAAAATGGACTAAGGTACCTCTAGTACCTCCCTTGTAGGGCAGATAGGTGGCATAATGGATTGAATACCAGACCTGAAGTCAGAAAGTCCTGAATTCAAATCCAGCTTCAGAAACTTAATAGTGCCATGACCCTGGGCATGTCACTCAATCCTGTTTGACTCAGTTCCTCATCTTTAAAATAAACTGGAAAAGGAAATGGCACAAGACTCACAACAACAAAATATTTTGAATGCATCCTAAGACCAAATCCTAAACCTTCTTCCATATATAATCTCTGGTTGATCTCATCAGCTCTTATCAGTTTAATTATCATCTCCATAACTCATAGATTTACATAACCAGCCTTGGCTTCTCTTTAACTCCTGTACCATATCACCATTTTTCTGTTTTGACATTTCAAACTAGGTGTCCTCCAAGGAAAGTCTAAAATTCAATATGGCCAAGACAGAACTCATTCTCTTTTTTCCAAACTCTTTCCCTAACAAATATTTCTATTTCTAGCCAAACCACCTTTCTTCCACTTCCTCAGGTTCACAACCTAAGTATTATTCTCAACTCATCACTCTCCTTTCACAGCATTAATCCAATCAGTTGCCAAATCTATTTCTACCTTAACAATATCTCTCTTGCATCTGACTTCTCTCTATGCACATACACCCCATTCTAGTTCTTGTCAACTGTGATCTGCATTACTGCAATGACCTCTTAATTGATGTCTTTGAAGTCTCTCTCCATTCCAATTTATCTTCTGCACAGCTTTAAAGGTGTTTTTCCCTAAATATAAGTCTGATGATGTCACTCTCATACTCAATCAATTCTAATAGATTTAGCCTCCTGTTACCTCTGGGGAAAAAAATAGAAACACCTTTGTTTAGCTTTTAAAGCCTTCATAATTTAGCCTCTAACCTACCTTTCCAATCTTGTTAAATGTTACTCCCATTGAGCACAGCCAGGTGACTCAATGGATTGAGAGCCAGCTCTTGGAGCTGGGAGGTCCCTGGTTCAAATCTGACCTCAGACACTTCCTAGCTGTGTGACCCTGAGCAAGTCATTTAACCCCCATTGCCTAGCCCTTACCACCCTTCTGCCTTAGAGCACAGGCATAGTATTGGTCCTAAGATTTAAGGTAAGGGATTAAAACGTAATTACTCCTCTGTTTGCACTATATATCTAGCAAAAACTGTACTTCCCAATTTCTTACACATGGTATTCCATTTCTCATATCCATATCGGTACTTTAGCATTACTTGTCCATAACAGTGAGAATGGACTCCTTCTTTACCACAATCTCATAAATCCCTATTTTCTATCAAGATACAGCTAAAGCATCATCACATGATGCCTTTCCTACTCCTCCAATTGCCATTTCCTTATATTTAACACTCATATCCTTATATTTAAAACTCATAGTTATTTTGTATTTATTCTACATATAATTAATTATTCTGTACCCACATATGAAGATACATATCTCCATTCTCTTACAATAAAATACAAATTTGTTGAAGGCAAGTCTGTTTAAATTTTTTTTTTAATAAATACTCACCTTCTTTCTAAAAATCAATGTTGGGTGTCAGTACCAAGGCAGAATGGTGGTAAGGGTTAGGCAATTGGGCAATTAGTAACTTCCCCAGGGTTACACAACTGGGAAAACTGACAGTTTTGAACCTCATAGCTCCCACCTCCATTTCTTGTGCTCTATTCATGAGCCATCTAACTACGCCCAGGCAGGTCTCTTTAATTTTTATTTTTTGTATCTCAGTGCCTAACAAGCATTGGTACATAAAAGATGTCTAATAAATGTTTGTTGAATGATTGATTGTTCTGCAAAGCTTAAAGCACTATATAAATATCAGCTATTATTAAAATGCTGCATCCAGGACTAAATGCAATATTATGACTCTGCCCTCAGTACAACCGGATTATCACCTCCCTTTGTTCTCAACACTGACTCCAGATCCAACCTGAGATTTCATTAACTTGTTTCAGCTGCCTTTGTCACACTGTTAATTCATTTTGAACTTTTAGTCCTCCAAAATACAGAGAACTCTAGTCCTTCCTGTCTCCCCCCAGTAGAATGTAAGTTCCTTGTGAGTAAGGATATTTCATTGTTGATTTTGGGTCCCCCAGTGCCTAGCACAGTGCCTGACATATAGTATGTGCTTAATAGATATGGATTAATTGATTGATGCTTCTGCATTCTACATACAGTTCATTGTTTTGAACCCAGGTAGAGAACTTTATATTTACCTCTGTGAAGCCCATCTTAAATTCAGGACATTATTCTGATCTGTTGAAATCTTTCTGGTTCCTGACTGTCATCCAATGTGTCATCTTTCCTTCCCAGTTTTATGTCATCTGCAAATTCAATAAGAATGTCATCTGTGTTTTTATTCAAGTTACTGATAAAAATGTTGAAATAGTACAGGACTTCTTCCTTCCTTTAAAATAAATTAATCTGTGAGGTCAGGCACTATGTTCAGCACATAGTAGACCCTTTATTTGATTGAATTATTGATGACCAGTAAAAGATTAAGCTTTATTGATTCTTTATTCTTAGGATGGATGAGTTTTTCAGATACTTCCTTGAAATGTTTTGATAAGATAGGTGGAAGGTAATAATAATTGACTCTAATTTAATATTTTAAAAAGAGTCTTGGGGTCAGAAGACATATGTCCATATTTTGCTTCTGTCATATACTAGCTCTTCATTTTTGGGCAAGACATTTAACTTATTAATGCGCAGAGCAAGTCTTTAGTGCTATAAATTTCCAAGTGGTCAGTCTGCGTAAGTGGATAGAGTTTCTACACTGGGAATTCTCTACATAAATGAAATAATGGGACTAGCCTCTTCCCCCCATAGGATTTTTTGTTTTTGTTTTTGTTTTTTAAACCCTTAACTTCTGTGCATTGGCTCCTAGGTGGAAGAGTGATAAGGGTGGGTAATGGGGGTCAAGTGACCTGCCCAGGGTCACACAGCTGGGAAGAGTCTGAGGCCGGGTTTGAACCTAGGATCTCCCATCTCTAGGCCTGACTCTCAATCCACTGAGCTACACAGCTGCCCCCCCCATAGGATTTTAATAATAATTCATATTCATATATTATCTTATAGTACACAAAGCAAATTCTTCACAATAATCTTTTAAGAGTAAGATGGGTAGAAAATATTGCATTGCCCCCATTTTTTAGTAGTAGTAATAAAAACACAGAGCAGTTATGTGGTCCAGCAGATAAAGTGCCTGCCCTGAAGTCAGGAAGACTCATCTTCTCAAGTTCAATTCTGACTTCAGACAATACTTTCTAGTTATATAACCATGAGCAAGTCACTTCATCTTGTTTGCCTCAGTTCCTAATCTATAAAATCAGATGGAGAAGGAAATGGCAAACACTCTAGTATCTTTACCAAGAAAACCCCAAATGGGTCATGAACAGTTGGACACAACTGAAATAACAGAACAACTTCAACTAATAATAATAATAGCTAAATTTAAATAGCACTTTAAGATTCAGAAAGTACTTCACATATGTTGCCTCAATTGACATTGCTCTCTCTTGGTTCTCCACCTGTCTTCTCCTTCTTTGCTGGATCTGGGACCATGTCCAGGAAGGCTAGATGTCTCCAGGGGTTCTGTCCTTCACCTTTACTCTCCTCCCTCAATATAATTTTATTTGATTGTGTCATCACTACCTATGAATTCAACTCTTATCTCTGTGATAATGATTCTCGGATCTTTTTGTCTAGTCTTAAACTGTGGAACATACAGTTTAGGACATGCTATGTAACACACAGGAGGAAATTATTAAATGTTAGTTGACCGATCTTTAGAATAACCCTGTGAAGTAGGTGGCATTATTATCTCCACTTCATGAATGAGGAAACTGAGTCTTGTGTCATTTGAAATTGCTCTAAACCCTGGGAGACTATGTCTCCCAGGGCTCCCTGCTACAACTTCCCCCAACACCTCCCACTTGGGAGCTGATCCATTTGCCCTCAGTGTCTGAGGATATTTTTTGCATGCCCCATTCCTCTGTCCAGAAGCCCAAAGCAAGCAATTTCTCCCTCAGCTCTCTCTAGTAATGTAGTGGCTCACAGACTGCTTGAATTTGTCCTCTGGGCACTCAAACCAGGAAAACAGTTCCCCAACTCTACTATATACCAATGAAATCACCAGTCCAGACCCCAACTCTGAATGGGGCTCTCCAGATGTTAATTTCTCTTCTTCCTACTTATCTTTAAATTCCTCAACTCTGATTCTCTCATAATTTCTTTTAAATTCATTTGGTACCCCATCTCAGGTGCTTCATTTGTACTGGCCTTCATCCCATCACCCCACAGGCAGCTCTTTAAGAGAAGTACTGAGCCAACTGAAACTTCCTGCATTCCCACAGATGTTTCCTATCTATTTATATAAGTAACTGGCTACTATGACTAGCAGCACTTTCACAGCTCTGTATCTAAGCTTTGCACATGCTTTCTTTGCTCTGGGCAATATCAAAGAGGACGCTAAAAAGGAAACACAAATAAAGGGGAATCAACACAAAGGCATTTCCAGAAAGCTTACAAAGCCTCTTCAGAAAAGCGGGGACTTTTAATTGGAAAAGCTGCAGGAATTGCCGGGATAGCAAAATGTAGTTTCCCCAAACAGAATAAGACATGCTGATTCCCAGGCAGGTGGTATAAAAGTCCCAAATTATACCTCTTGCAAAGGAGGCAATAGCCCTTCCAGCATCATTTCTGAAAGGTCAGCCTAAATGAGAGCCCTCACAATTAGGCTTGGACCTCTAGGATGGCAACAGGGCACTTGCTTTCCATTTGATAGGGTTAAAATAAGTTCTTTTTGGAAGAAAATCTGCCCAGATTCTGTTACCTCTGGATGTTCTGTTAATAGTAATTACTCATATTTATATAATGTTTTAAGGCTGGTAAAGCACTTTGTGCAAATCTCAGGCTTAGAGTTAATGAGATGTGGGTTCAAATCCCTCTTCAGATGCTAAACTATATTTTGGGGCAGTAAGAATGGTCTTAACACCTGTAACACCCTGTTAGTTCAGGTTCCATTAGAGTTTGAAATGAGACATTCTTAAGTCCCTGAAGAATGAATGAAAGGAGGTTTAATTTGCCCTGAAGGATCAAAGATATTCATCAGGGATACATACAGTTGATTCCTCACAGAACCTCTCTTTTCTACATTAAGGAAATTAATCTGGTCAGCAAAATAGGAACTACCTCATGATTTTCAGAAAAGTACCAACTTAGAGGAGCTTTGATTCCACTTGGGAGACTTTTTCTGCCCATACCTGACCTGAAAACAGTCAAGAGAGGCAAGGGTCAATTGGGTTTGTGGCCTTTTAGGAAAGCTAGTCATTGTGGTGGAGAAACAGGGAATTCTGGTCTCACAAATCACCTATATTGTGGCAATATCATATACATATTCTAGAGCAATCATATCAAACTTAAATAGAAGTGGATCCTGAGCAGCATATTTAACTTACAAAATCAAAAACTTAAATTAATCTATGTTGGGGGTTTTTTTGTTAAATGTTTCTCAATTACATTTTGAGCTAGATCTGACTGTACTTAGGAATTTTGCTAAATAAGCTTCCATCATTTAAGTGCTTGCAAGAGTTTTCCTGGACAATAACCTTGGTACAAGTGATAGGGATTAGAAAAAAAATTCAATCAATACCTTCCCCATGAAGTCATCATAAAAATAAAAAAGAGAGAGATAAAAGTGGAAGATTAACAAAACCAGAAATATTATGGTTTTTTTTTCCTCCCCCTTAAGAGTACAAGTCTCATATCTCAGCAATCTGGTCCATGTCTTGGGTGGTACTAGATCTCTGAAGTTCACAGTGGGTCTCCTGATAGATTATAGTCAAGATGAGCCAATGAACCAGAGAACCATGAGAAACATCAGGGCCACAGCAGAGATGATGACATTGCCTTTCCCAATCCCTAATTCTATTACCTTCCTTCTGTTAATTACATTATTTAGTCCCAGTGAAAGAAAGTTCAACTCCTTCACATGGGCTTTTTAGAGGGCCACACATTCTCCTAACGGGGCTCTCAAGGGGAGATTTTGGTGGCATGAATTAAAGAATATTGAGGAATTGGTATTCACCCTGCTTATTACTTGTTTGTACATAGCTGCTTGCATGTTGTCTCCATGAGATTGTAAGCTCCTTGAAGAAAAGAGCTTTCTTTGTATCATCAGCAATTAATATTGTGCCTGGCACATAGCAGGCTCTCACTAAATATTTACTGATTGATTTTGGTAAAGTCAACAGTTCTTCATCATGCATGAAGGTCATTCGTTGTAAAGTGACTAAGAGACAATGAGTTTCTTATTTACAACCTATCTTGGGATCTCAGCTGATTTTCAGGTTCTTCCAATACAACCACTTCCTCTGTACTCTCCAACTCATCTGCCAAAATCTCCCCCATAAGAGCCATCGCATTAGGAAAATGTTTTACCCTCTAAAAGACCTATGTGAAGGAGCTGCCCATTCTTTCACTGGTACTAAACAAGAGTTCTCCTTCATCCCCATCTAAGGACTTGGAATTACCAATAAAGTTACGAGATTTCCCTTCTTACAAATACACATTCATAATCATTATCTAGTAACAGGTTCATTTTCCCCATACTATTAGAAAGCAAGATACTTCCCCAAAATATCATCTCTTGGATGCTCAAGCTCTATTTAGGAAGGATTTGTCTGATTCATTCCAAAAAGTAAGCCTGCCAATTTAGGAAGATGGCCTATTTCTCTAGTGTACATGGACCTTTCTGAGGGCTTGAAACCTTGAAAACCAAGGTAAATGTGTGTTATAAAAGGGATAAGAATGAGCTAAAAAGAATTGATTAGAACTTTATTCCATGACATTACAAGATGTAAAATAAGTAATTTTGATTATATTAAATTTTAAAGGTTTTGTACAAACGAAATCAATGTAACCAAGATTAGAAGGGAAACAGCCACCTGGGGAAAGGTTTTATAGTAAATTTCCCTGATATAGGCCTAATTTCTCAAATATATAAGGAAATAGATCAAATTTATAAGAATGTAAGTCATTCCCCAATTGACAAATGATCAAAGGATATGAACAAGCAGTTTTCAAATGAAGAAATTAAAGCTATCAATAATCATATAAAATGTTCTAAATCACTCTAGATTAGAGAATGCAAATTAAAACAAATCTGTGGTACCACTTCACAGTTGTCAGATTGGACATTATGACAGTAAAGGAAAGTGATAAATACTGGAGGGGATGTGGCAAAACTGGGACACTAATGGATTGTTGGTGGACTTGGGAACTGATACAATTATTTTGGAAGGTAATTTGGAACTAAGTCAAAAGGGCTATTAACCTATGCATACCTTTTGATCTTGTAATACCACTATTAGGTCTATACCCCAAAGAGATCATTAAAAAAATGGAAAGGACCTACTTGTATGAAAATATAGTACTATTTTTGTAATGGCAAAGAACTAGAAATTGAGGGAATGTTCATTAGTTGGGGAATGGCTGAATAAATTGAGTTATATGGCAAAAACTATTGTGGTATAAGAAACAATAAGCAGAATGATTTCAGAAAAGGATGAAAAGGCCTACATGAATTGATGCAGAGTGAAATAAGCAGAACCAGAACATTGCTCACAGTAACAGCAATATTGTATGATCAATTATGAAAGACTTACTCTCAGCAATGCAATGATCCAGGATAATTCTGAAGGACTTATGACAAAGAATGCTATCTACTTCCAGACAAAGTTGGTCTATTTATGTTTTTATTTGGGGGCTTTGGTTTTATATGAGTGTTCCCTTAAAATGACAAATATGGAAGTATGTTTTGCATGATAATACATGTAGAATCCTGATCAAATTGTTTACTATCTCCAAGAGGGAGGGAGACAATTTGGATCATATAATTTATAAAAGCATATGTCGAAATTTTTTATTACATGTAATTGGAAAAATATCTTAAAAAAATAAATATATGTCTAAATCACAGAGGAAAAAAAGAACTTAATCCCTATACAACCTATTCTTATTAGTTAAGTCTTCTTGGAGACAGGATCCCAGAACTAATTGGACTAAAGAGACTTTCTCTTTCCTAAGGTGACACTGAATTATTACAAATATGGTTTCTGGAAGGTTGGACAATGAATTTTGACTGCCAGGTGCATAAAATGCAACTGTTGATTAGCAGGGGGAAATGATCTACCTCGGTATGAGAAAGTACCATTTTGAAAGTTAGAGAAAAGATTGAGAGCCACTTGAATTAAATAGGTCCTCCAGTAGCACATGTAACCCAGCTGGGCAAGAATAGCTGCCTTTTCCTTAGAAAGGGGAATAATAAGTTTCTTCACAACACAACATGGAATCACTAGCCTTATGTCCATATTGGCAATAAACTCTAACCTCCCTGTTCTTGTAATGGCTCAAAACTGATAACCTAATGCATGTTGTTTCTAATAGGTGTTAACATGACCCTCAAACAACTGTATGAGGTAGAAAACACTAGCAAAATTTCTTCCTTGGTTCTTATCTCAAAGGGGAGAGCTTTTAGTCTGGTACTCTCAGAAACCAGAACATTTAGCCAGGCCCATAGCCACTGTCCCAGAATCAGTATAAAGATCTCTTACATGCCAGCCACATAGCCTAAAACTCAGCCCACTAAAAGTATTTGTCAGCATTTCCTTTTCCTAAAGTTTATCAATTGTGTATGCTTCTCTCGGTGTAGAATGAACCATAAGTAAACCAAGCAAATTGATATTCTTTAGGATCCAGGTCCTGATAGGTGGAGGTCTATTGGATCAGTGAGGAATACAGGTTTCTAAAATTAAAGTCCTCAGTCTCTTATATATTATCCTATTTCTGGAGGGCACAAATACCAGAGGAACTCAGGCAAGCATAATTTTTAGTGTGCCATTTCCATTTAGCAACAGAAGTGTCTTGTGTACTCTCCATCTTGTTAGAGGGACCATCTTGCAAATACCCAAATCTGGACAGAGGATGATTTATGATTCCAATCATTAGTTCAGTAGCAATTAGGGCAAAATTCTGCTTTTCAAATGTGAGCTAGTGAGTAGCTGTTTTGTGACTTGGAATAACAGAAGCCTAATAGTTGCTTATTCTGGCCACATCTTAGGACCGCCAAAGGCTCTACTTGGGCTGATATTTATGCACAGAGTTCTCCAGAAACATGGGTTTGCAGTCATAAGAGGACATGGCAAGAGAATGTTAGACAGCCTACTTTATCTTTCAAGGATATAGCCTTCTATATCTGTTCTGAACCCCTCCTGAAAGAGATAGACTTATAGGTAACAGAGTAAATAAGAGCCATCAGGATGCCCAGGTGGAGAATGTCAGGTCTTCAGGGTCTGAAATATCTAATAAGTTTCCATGCTTACTTCTTGGATCATGAACAAGTGAATGTCAGTAACTTTTTTTAGATTTTGCTTAAAATCATCTGGGTTCAAACACACACACACACACACACACACACACACACACACACACACACACACACACACACACTTTCAAACAATTTGACCGGGTAGCCTGGAGCTTGGTTTTTCGGTTTTTCTTAGGGTTGATTTCCTATCATTTGTCCCTCGTATCTGCCACCATCTGATCAAGGTCCTATGCCACTGCAGAATCATCTGGCCTAGTCAACATTGGTTACAAATGTATTGGAGTAATGTTCTCAAGAAGGTTGGCTCTCTTATGTCTCTGTCTAACAATATGTAACAGTATGAAGGAGAATTCAAGTAGCCCTGTGGAAAGATATGTATCTTGGTCATGGAGTATGTATATACACACATATATAATATTTATATTTAACCTCTGTTTTGCATATTGCCTAAACACATTGCATGTTAACATGTAAAACATAGACAAATGGACAAATGGAAGATTGGTAGATAAGACAGACAGATAGAACAATAGATAGATAGATACAGAGAGAGAGAGAGACAGAGAGACAGAGAGAGACAGAGAGAGAGAGAGAGAGAGAGAGAGAGAGAGAGAGAGAGAGAGAGAGAGAAATGCATACATGTTTTATTCTTTCCAGGCAAAAGCAAACTTCTTTCTGACTTTTCTCTGCCACAGGAATTGAGGAAAAGGCATCAGAGAGATCAATAAGCCCCTATCACTTATTTGAGCCTAGGTTTAAGATTTAAAATTTCATCTTAAATCTTTTCCTTTCTCATTGCCTATGTTTATGATTGGCTTATGTACATGTCTCACTGATCTATGACATTGTCAACATCAAGAACACTGTAATGGTGGCTACAATAATTTTTTTAAACTCCCTGTGATCCACTATAATCTGCCAGATGCCAGGTGCCTTCCTTATAGGTAACACACAGTTGTTGGAAAAGGATGTGGTACAATGAAAAACTCCTACTTCTTTCATTTCCATCACTAGAGAAGAAATATCTTTCACCCCACCCAGAGATTGCTTGGCATTCATTACATGTTTTGGGTCACTCTAAGGGTTTCTATTTGTCCTTAGCCACAGCAGTATGGATAGAAGTTGTTGAAAGTGACTGAATATAAAGTCTTTCCTCTATGGTCTATCCACTGTAACCTTTCCTGAATTATCTACATGGAGCAGAGCTTGAGAGGATACCTCACATCTAGATGGGACTAAAGGGCCCCTAATACCTTTTTGCTGAATTTCCCTATACGGTTTTACTAGTTCCCCATGGGCTGGCCACCATTTACTTTCTTATCAAAAAAGTATGATTTTAAGAGCCACATCCAAAATGCCATTGCATTCTGTCCACTTAGAAGAGTAGAGAGTCCTGTGACTCCTCCCCACTATGCTGAGAGAGCCTATTCTTACCGATAGCAGTGTTTGTCTAAGCCATAACTCTCTGGACTTCCTGCTCAAAGTTTGCCAATTGATAAGTCCACACCTGTATAATCATATAGCAAGACAGATGTTGTAGCTAAAAGTCTGAAGCCCTTCTGGTTAGTATCCTGCCACAAGGTGGGATGTAACTAAATAGGATATAAATGACCGAAAAGTATGCTGGTCATAGAGCATAGTAGGTTATATCGGGGTAGGAAGAGGGACACAAATAAATCCAATCTATTAAAACCATTTTCTTAAAGAACTTCACCTCTCCCTAAAAAATACCCATCTTTATTGGGCCAAATATGAATAACTTTCTACTCAGTCATCCAAAAAGGGACAAATGATGGCCCCCATCTAGGATCTGTAATGAATCTGGCTAACTTCAGAAAAATATGTCCTCTTCATGAGAACTACAAAAAAATATAATTTTGGATTTTTTTTTAAAATCCTTTCCTTATGTCTTAGAATTGATAATAAGTATCTGTTCCAAGGCAGAAGAGCAGTAAGAGTTAGGAAATTGGGGTCGCAACTTGCCCAGAGTCACACAGGAAGTATCTAAGTTCAGATTTGAACCAGGGACCTCCCATAGCCAGGCCTGGTGCTCTAACCACTGGGATACCTAGCTGCCTCAAAAAAAAAAAAAAAACATAACTGTGGAACTTTTTAAAATCACTAGTAGAAGATCCCAAGACTAATTCTTTACTTCTGTTCTCATTCTCTTCCACTAGGATGCAGTTTAACTAAAGACTAGAGAACTAGAGAACTTGGAGACTACAATGGGTTTCTGCCTTCAACCCATCAATTTCTACCCCCATTAGGAGAATTTTGTATTGTATTGTATGATCTCCACTTGAGCACCCCTCTACTCAACCCTCAGGAAAACCCCACCCAAGATCAAACCCCCATGGGCAATAGCCTGTCTGAAGTCATTCCTCAATGATGGGTGTATTTATTATATTTGCATCCCATTTTACTCCATCTCAGTGATTTTAAACCTCTGTTTGCTATTTTCCAAACTCCATTCTCAATCTCTCACTGATAGCTCCCTTATTCCTATTCCCCTCCATCTAGTCATCCCCTCCCAACCACAACCTGCCATTCTAAAGCTCTTAACCCTTCCACTGTGCTCTCTGGAATATTTGTCCCATAGATAACAAATTAGATTTCATATTAAATTTTTCATTTCTCTCTCCTTCCCTCTTCTTGCATTCATAGAAATCTGGCTCTTTCCAGGTGATAGTTTCCCTGGCTACCTTTTCCCATCACTAGTTGCATTGTCATTCATACCCCTGACTCACTGGTCATGCTGGGGAAGTTAGAACACTCCTTGTTCCCCACTACCACTTTCAGATTCTCCCTCTACCTTGTTAATAGAGATTCCTTAATCTCCCTCTTTTTATTTTGGAGACACTATCTGACAGGTTGGGCGTTTTGTAAAATCTCCTTCTGTCTCTTTCAGAGTCAGAGCAGAGAGATTTGCCCTCTGTCTCTTTAAGAGACCCTCTATAAAAGAGGAAAAGGCAGTTTAGAAAACACTCCATTTTCTCTGACTTCCTTGGGAGCAGGGTTTCTGGGGCATTCTCTCAGGCAAGGAGATCTAATAGTTATTTTGGGACAGTTACTTTTGAGAGTTTGGGATACACATACGAATTTGAATTGAAGTCTGATTACTGAGAGTTTTTCTCCTGGAGGGAGAAGGAGCTGTCAGAGGGGCTCTGGTCCACTCTCTCTGACTTGGGAGCAGGGGCTGTGTCAGGGTTTCTCTGTGAGGAGAATCTGACAGTTACTTCTAACAGTTTGATTTCATATATTACTTTAAGGAGTTCATTATCAATTTAATGTTCATCAATTAGTTAGTTAAGATAGTTATAGAAATTAATACAAGTTGGCCAGAATAGGCCTGATTTGCAGGCAGGAAAATTCTCTTTATAGATTTTAGTATAGGATTTGGGTTTTAAGATTTAGTATAAGGATTAATAGATATAATTTCCTATTTCCTATCCCTACCTCTCCTCCAAATAAAAACAGTTCTCTGCAACTTCATCAACCTCCACCAATAATATTTATCCTAGAACAGCTACATATTACCCATAACAACCTTCATCACTCAGTTCCTCTCCTACCTTTGTGTTTTACATTACTCTTTTATCACACAATTCTGATCCTGATTCCTTTTATCTGTTAATTCCTAGAATATTCTACTTCCTTCCTCAATGAAGTCAATGCTTAGCTCACAGTTTCTCTCTCCTCCTCAATTCTTACCTTCATACTAGGAGATTAGTAATAATACTCTTTCAAATGTTCTGACTTCTCAATCTCTAGTTCCTCAAGTTATTCATGATGCACTTCTCTACTCCATCAGTTACGTATCACATAAGACAAGCAGAGGTCAGAAGAAGTGGCACTGTCAAGGTCTCTCTGAAAAGCGTTGGTATTAATTGTGAGACATGTGAAACACTGACACATGACTGTCCAGCACAGAATGGCCAAATCAAAGAAGGTGTTGTGTTCTATGAGCAAAGCAGAACTGCAGTAGCTTAAAAGAAATGTGAGATGTGAGAGTTTGGAGACATTTCTATGCCAAATATTCATACAGCTTGTGCCTTACCTGTGGTAGAGCCTTCTGAGCTCATATTGTTCTGATCAGTCCCAGTAGGACACACGGTACATTGACCCCAACATAGCAATGTCATTTTGTTCCTCTTTGAGTACTAAGGACAACAGCTAATCAACTTCCCCACCCCACCACAGTTACACATAGTATCATTAATTCCTTTAATCTTGCCATCACTCACAAGTGTTCCACCTCCATGAAATACAAAATTTCTTTATCTGATTGTACTCTTTTGTCACTCTTCCTCTCCACTATGCCCTAAGGTACCCAGGGAACTGCATTAAGGGAATCAGGAAATAATCAGTTCCTAAGGATAACTTTGTTATCTTTTAGATAAAAGCTAATCCATATTACAGAGAAGCAGGGAAAACTCTGGTCATATCCTATAAGTACAAATCATTTAATATCTGTAAAAATGTATTTCTTAATCTTCAAAATGGAAATAACTGCACCCACCTCACAGAATAGCTGTGAGCATCAAATTAAATACCATATTTAAAGAACTTTACAAACCTTAAAATACTATATAAATATGTGCTATTATACATTCATTCTCAGCAACACTAAGTTATCACAGCTATGGAAACTGAACATGACTAATGGACTTACTTATTTTCACAAAGCTAATAAGTTTCTTAGACAGAATAGAAACTCAGGTCTTCCTGACCTTAAATCTGAAACTTATCTGATTATGCCACCTATTGCCTCAGGATACTTTAAAGACATTTTTCCTTAAAGGATATCATAGCACTTTAGCCATTCTGCTTTCTGGAGGTATTTTAGTGCTGCTCACAAGCTCCTAAACATTTGATAAGTCTTTTGGAATGTTCACAATGCCCTGGAGAGAGAAGTAATATTGAGTTCATTTTATAAAGGAAAAAAAATGAGGGAAAAGTGACTATCAGCAAGCAATATCAAAGCAAAAACTGTCTTCCTCAATCCTAGGCTTACAAGAAAGTTGCTTCTGGGAATTACTTTTCAGCACAAATCCACTGACTCACATGGCCCTGTGATACCAGCTTCAGGACAGGTAAGTACAACCAATATAATATGTAATGAAGGATCATTGCCACAAGAAGACATCTGTAATTTTAATCAAAGATTGCCCAATTTCCATCTGATCTACTTCTTGACAAATGAGAAGAGATGTACTCATGAGCACCCTAAAATACAATAAACAATGTAATGAATTATTTTCTTCAAAAGAGTAAAAATAATTTAATTTGGGGATATTTATTTCAAGTTCATAGTTCTTATGGATATCTGATTAAAATACACTACATCACACATACTTAAACTACTTCCAATAAACACGAGCTTCTTAAGATCTGGAACTATGGCCTAGGTTATGCTTAATGTTTGTTAAATTGGATATTGTTTGGAACAGGAGGAAAAGGGCTTAAGAACCTGAAGTTGAGACTTTGCTTTTCTATTGACAACCTCTGCTACCTTTGGCAAATCATTTAATCTTCCTAAGTTTCACTTTGCTCATCTGTGAGAAGGGGATGCACTAGCTGACCTCCACCACCCTTTATCTGTTTTGAAGGATTCCAAGAATTTTAAAAATTAAAATGGATATCTTTCCTCTGCCATGTTGCAGTTCAATCCTGATTAGCATAAATAATAAACTCCTAAAGTGGTCACATGTATACAAATTAACACTACTCAAAGTTATATTTATGTACAAAATGATCATTAGTTCTAAGCCAATGGGAATGTGCAAATTCAAAAATATAAACACTTCAGAGAATTCATTATTTGAATTAGTTATACTCATATACACTTTTATGTGTATGAGGAAAACAAGGTTTAGAGAAGTGACTTACCCAGGATCACATAGCTAGTTAGTGTTCAGAGTGAGGATTTGAACTAAGGCTTTTTCCCAGCTCTAATTCTGACAGTCTTTCTACTGTATCATTCTAAGGACTTTTGTTTCCCTTCTATTATGTATATTAATACAATAAAACTTTAAGTGATCAAAAGAATTGGGAAGCCTGCTTTCATCAATTTCAATAGCCAAAAGTTAACAAAAAAGAATCCTTTGTGAATTTCTATATTTTAGTATTTTCCTAAAATTTAGGTACAGCCCAAAGAGATAAATAAAAAAAAAAGTTTGTACAAAAATATTTATAGCTGAGCTTTTTGTTGTGGCAAAAAATTGGAAAATGGGGGGGGTCCCTCATTTGGGGAATGGCTGAACAAATTGTGATATATAATGGTGATGGAATACTATTATGCTATAAGGATTGATGTATTTCTATGAGAACTGGAAAGACCTCCATGAACTAATGTGGAGTGAAATGAACAGAACCAGGAAAACATTGTACACAGCAACATTGCAGAATGATCAAATGTAATAGATTCTGCTACTAATAGTAATGCATTGATCAAGAACAATCCTGTGGAACTTATGAAAAAGAATGCCATCCACATTTAGAGAAAGAACTATGAGTGTAGAAGTGCAAAAGAAAAACATATGATTTACCACTCAGGTATATGGGTATACAATTTGGGGTTGTGGTTTTTAAAAGATTACTTTATTATAAATATGAATTATGCAGAAATTAATTAGACATGTATAAACCAGCAGAATTGTTGTCAGCTCAAGGAGGTGGGAGAGGGGTGGGAAGTGGGGAGGGAGAAAACATGAATCATGTAAGCAAGGAAAAATTTCTAAAATAAATAAAATTTGGTTTCAGGGAGCATAATTGAATCCTTGGTGTCTAAGGATCTTGACTTGATTTGGGGTCATTCTTCTGAACATCAGTAAAGGATGTCCAGTATATGCTAGCTATAATTTTGACAATAAGTTTCTATGTAGGAATAGGTGCAGAGATGTGCTGGAACCAGTTTATACAATCTCACAAGTGCTAATTTTAAAATTTTCAATATGAGCTCTTTTACCTTGGAAATTAGCAAACATTACTAGTCTGGAGTCGCTTTATTAGGATGGAGAAAATATTAATAATGCCAATTAAACGTAAAAATGCTGAGTGTACTTTTTTCTGGAGAACCAATTATTGGACATTTACCAGCATATCCCTGAGAATAAGTATAGATGTAGCTCTAGATTTAGAAGATGCAAAGGATTGAATTTAATTTGTAATATCCCTACTACATAACCTAAGCATATGTAAATGAACCATTGATTCATTTTTTACCAATGAATTATTTTATTGCTTTTTTCTCCTTATCCTGAGACACACACACACACACACACACACACACACACACACACACACACGAAACCAAGCAAAACAAACAAACCAACAACCATTTGATTAATGTCTCTAATTATGATTTGGGGTTAGACATTTCCTTCATATTTTTAATCCATATTTTCATTGTTGTGGTTACTCTCTACCAGTATAGATCACAATACTTTCACACCATAGTAGGAAGAATGAGTTTGTGTATCCAAAAACAAATCTTCATTCATTGCCCAATCTTCTTGTGATGAGCCTCTCCAAATCTAGGTAGTCTGATCCTCTGACAGTCTATTATTCTAGTCAAGGGTTATTAACCTAGCGTCTATAAACTTTTTTTTAATATTTTGATAACTGAATTTCAGTAAAACATATATATTTTTATTTCATGCATTTAAAAACATTATCCTGAGAAGGATCTCATAGGCTTCACCAAAGAGGCTCATGATACAGAAAAAGTTAAGAACTCCTGGAATAGATCATCTGAACCTGTGTGTAGAGCCATATCTAGCAACTCTGACGTCTAAAGCAAATAATAGGAACTGTACCTTTGGTAAAACATTTTAGACACCTTTAAATAATGAAAGGGAAGAGAAACCTTGATGAATATCCTGAGACCTTGAGACATAAAGATTCTTGGGGGCAATTGGTTCTAGAATAACTTCAATAGCTCTCAGTAGCAGCTACGGAGTTGGGGGAATAAAGAGATGCAAAACCACTAAGAACTCATTAATGGTATAGACCAATTCATCATCTAGTAACTTTCTATTTTATTTAATTAATTGTTTTTACTGACTATTGAGGCAACCTGGTATGATGGATATGGACTAACTTTGGAGCTGGAAAATCATGAGTTCAAGTTCCATCTCCTATATCTATTACTTATGTGACTATAACAAATCACTTAGCCCCTCAGGCCCCAGACAATTCTCTAAGAATAAATTACAAGTGAGTATAGAAAGTTTCCATTCGGGAGTTCCTTATTGGAATGAATTTCTAAAATCTTAGATCTGCAGTCAGAAGGGAACTCAGAAGCCATGCAATGTAACAACTTACACAAAGTCCCACGTATACTAAATATAAAAGGTAGAATTTGAACCCAGGTTCTTTGATTTCAGTGTTAGCTTTCTTTCCATACAGAATAGAAACACACACACACACACACACACACACACACACACACACACACACACACACACACACACATTGGCTAACTAGGTGCTAAGCTTAGATGCTACTATTTGTGGCTCAAGTTATAGCAATGTAACTCTAGTTTTGGATGATACTCCACAATCTGAAAAAACTTTGGATATGAGCCTAATGACTAACTTGTAATTCATTTCTGGATCTGCTCTTGAAACCATTGATGCCTCTGAAGCATATTAGGGCTTGCCAGAGTTTGAGCTCCCCAGGAATATCATTCAAGAACCAAAGGTCACTCCAAGCCATGATAAACCATCAGAGTAGGGCATTAGCAGAGGTTGCAGTAAGTCACTTAAATCTATATTCTCACTCTTGATTTTGATAGGGGGCCTGAGTCACATGTTGCTCTAAATCCTACCCTCTCAGTGGAGGTGACCTAAGAAGAAAGTTCCTTTTGAATTCAATCTGAGCTCTGGATTCACAAGTCTCAGTACCCAGAGGGCAATTTGGTCCTCTCTGTTTGTGAGTTAGTGCCTCTTTCTGTATTTTATTTTTTAAAACTCAATTTGAGCTTTTTGCCTCATGTCCTCATCTCCAAAACTATATAACAAACTGAGCAAAAAGAAAAAGCTTTTCACATAGAAAACCTCAACCTATAATGATACCAACAGACCTTTCATTTTGCTGGTTCCCTGGCTGAGTCGTATATTGGAAACAAGTGAAGATGGGGAAAATAACAAGGAACTAGTTTCTGCTGAGAGGAACAAATTCTATGGTTATGAAGTTGTAAGGAATAGCACAATGAAAAATAATCTTAGGCTCCTAGAAGGAAGCAATTCTCAGCAGTAAAGCAGTAACAGGGAACTGAAAATCTTGCGAAAAAACACTCAAAATAGATTGTAATAGTATAGAGACATTACAATGTTTCATGCTGCAGGGTGAATTGAATGATGGACAAACTAGACTTGAGAACTCTTGACATTAACTCTCAGATCTCTTTTATTTGCTTTTCCATTTCTCTCCTCTAAGGCTTTGGAAGTTTACTTTCCTTGTTTAGTCTAAGAGTCCTGTTTCTACATCCCAGTAACAGGAGAAAACACTTAAAGACATTTATTAATTAAAGTCCTGTTTGTACTTCTACTAAGGAGGATAATCATTTGTTAACTTAAGAAAAGGACCCTGTATCATAAATTAATGACTGAATGAAGGTAAATCTGTGCTAAGAAATTCAAGAAAGGATAAAACTCAGATGGACTCATAGAAATTCTTACACATCTTTTGGCTACAGCTTCTACTCTCCCTGAATGAAGGAAAGGGAACTGAATTAAAAAAAATATGCATTTGGATTTAGCCATTAGAAGGACCCTAATTAATAGCTTCGTTAACTGTTCTTTCTAGACATAAACATCAGTCCAGATTTTATTTTTACTAGTTTCTTGTATACCATATCAGTTGAATTCTTTATCCTCCAGTAGAAAGAAAATGCCATCATTTACATAAAGTTTCATAGTATTTAGGTTTAGAGACAAAGGTAAGCATGAAATGATTTCACATATACACAGAAACCTCAGTAGAGGCTCAATAGCCAATAACTTGTCCTATAATATAGCAAAAATAATAAAAGAGACTAATAATTGTTGAGGTAGTTGTAATCAGGCTTTCTGCTTGGTTCTAGATTATTTTTGAGGGCCTTCAAATTCAAATTCTAGAATTGCATTATTACACTAACCTCTGAATATTAACTCATATTTATTCTTTAGATAGTAATTTTATTTGTTAATTAATCAGGTTAACAATTTGTGATTTAGTTAGATTATCTAATAAGTGTGAACAAAAAAAAAAAGTGTTGGATTTAGTGACCTAGGACCTAGTTTAGAATTTTAGGTCTGCTATTTTTTTTTAAACCCTTAACTTCTGTGTATTGGCTCCTTGGTGGAAGAGTGGTAAGAGTGGGCAATGGGGGTCAGGGTCACACAGCTGGGAAGTGTCTGAGGCCAGATTTGAACCTAGGACCTCCCGTCTCTAGGCCTGACTCTCAATCCACTGAGCTACCCAGCTGTCCCCATGTCTGCTATTTTTTTTAACTGATGTGACTTTGGGGGAGTCATTTATCCTCTCTAGGTTTTCAGTTTCTTCATTTGTGCAATGAGTGTTTGGACTACATAATCTCTAAGATCTCTTCTGGATCTGTATCCACTCTCTTCAGGCTTTCTCTGAAATGGGACTGGCTCAAATACCCACTCCTTCAGTTCAGTTCAGTAGGTGAGGTAGTATCCCCAGAGGAGTGGTCATAGTCATGACTATTAAGCTACTACTCAAATTTTCTTTAAGGCTTCTGAGGGGTAATTCTTGTGCATGGAGAATACCTTCCTCCAAGAAACCATTACAGATCCTGAGTCCCCATTGATATGCTTCCCATTTACACAAATTTTTTTCACCATAATGCCATTAACTCAAACAAAATATTTACTTAATGATATATCAAAAGCAGAAATAATTATAACATTTACTCTAAAGATGAAAACACCAGAAATAATCAAAATATAATCATCCACCCCAAAAACCTGGGTTATGCTCTCCCGATAGGGTCCATATAGATAAATGGGAACACATTTATTAAAAAGGAAAGAAATTCATATTTCTGGCAGAACTTAATACTCTGGATGACCATCCTTTATGTGCTAGGTCTTTGGAAATAACAATCTGCAATGTATTCCATTTGCTGTGTAAAACTTCTTCCGTGCTTTATTTACCATTTTTCTTGTCCTCAACATTCCTACTAGCCAAAACTGCTTCTTTGCTACTCTAAAGCAGCTAAAGCAGTGATAAACTCTAACAGCACACAATCCAACTTTGGCAGGGTACTAAGAAAGCATTACACTGTTTCAGTGATAAGCAGTTCCCTTTAGTGGAGATCTACCAAGCTTCTCAGATCTACTTTGGAGTTCTTAGGAATTTCTCCCTCTCTCTCTGTAGATAGTGATAGAGTTGTTGACTGGACTTTTTCTAGCCAGTTCTTCAAATAACAGGGTATTCTGTTTAATCCAGTTAGCTCTCAGCAAAATTAAACCTCTTCTCACATCAAAACAAATGCAAAATCTATCTTTCCTCCTGTATTGCTGCCTCTCAAACCCTAGAAAAAAGGAGAAGGCATCTTAGAAAGATTTCCCTTCTTTCAGGCAAAAAAGGATACTAAGACACAGTAAAAAAAGATTATTAAGGGGCAGCTGGGTAGCTCAGTGTATTGAGAGCCAGGCCTAGAGACAGGAGGTCTTGGGTTCAAGTGTGACCTCAGACACTTCCCACTATGTGACCCTGGGCAAGTCACTTGACCCCCATTGCCTACCCTTACCACTCTTCTACCTTGGAGCCAATACTGTGTATTGACAGAAGGTAAGGGTTAAAAATAAAGATGATTAAGAGTAGGCAAGATTTAGAGTAGGCATAGAATTGTAGGAGAGGATAAGAGGGTCTGAGTGAATAATAAAGATTAATGATAGTAGTGGTGAACAAAAAAAAAAAAAAACAGACTGATTAAAGGAAGAGAATAATAGATTGGCAGCAAGGTAGACCAAGGGATAGAGTGTAGGACCTGGAGTCAGGAAGACTCATCTTCATGAGTTCAAATCCATGCTCACATACTTACTAGTTGGGTGACTCTGGGCAAGTTGCTTAACCCTGTTTGCCTAGTTTCTTCATCTGTAAAATGATCTGGAAAAGGAAATGACAAACTATTCCAGTATATTTGCCAAGGAATCTCCATAAAGGCTCAGGAAGAGTTAGATGTGACTGATGATTGAATAACAAAGGAATTATAAGCCCAGATAGTTCTCCACATAGCAGCAGAATTTAGCTCTTTTATAACATACTTCCATCAGCTGCAGAGTCAATTAAGTTTCAGTCAACTGGCAATCCTTGTGGACTTCACGTGTTCTACTTTTGCAAACAGCTTCTCTCTCACATTTGTCTACACCAGGGGTCGGCAACCTTTTTGGCCGTGAGAGGCATAAACGTCACATTTTTAAAAATAATTTCGTGAGAGTCGTACAGTGCTCACAGTGAGCTCCTGTAACAGCACCTGAAAAAAAATTGACTTTATGGCTCCTGCAGAAAGAGCCATACGTTGCTGACCCCTAGTCTACACCCATCTTCCTCTTTTCCTTTACTGGTCTTCTGATGGCTTCTTCCTGCAGTTCTAACATGCTTCCTTATAAACAGTGATCCATCTCTTACTTATTGTGTAAAAGTCAACAATTTTAACTTCCTAAAAAGATACAATCCCAGAAGTCTTTATATAAGCTTCCTGAAATCTCCAAACAATTATTTGATTTATGACTTCCAAGTTATAACCTTCAAAAATATAAAAACTAATTAGGAAGTTGACAATATCCCATAACCACCTTTACTTCAGTAATTGGTCTACCTTCTAACAGATCTTCTCATTATATATTTATTGCAGGGAATGTTCTCTTTTAGGTCTTCAGAACATTCATTGCTTCATGTGATTATTTTATGTGAAAGAACTTTTTTTTTCTTCTCAAGCTATTTTGTACCATTTTCCTCATAGAAATGTTATTCTGCTGCTTTCATTGAGTAAAAAGATTGCATGCAAAAGGTCCAGAACCTTACACTATGAATTATCATCGTTTTGCCAATGGGAAAATAAAGTGAAAATATTTGCTCCAAAATTACCATCACTTCAGAGTTTCTAAATAGAAGAGATTCAGTCTATTAGTACTATAATTTGTTACTCAATATCAGAATTCTCTGCTTTAAGGCCTTAGATGAGGATGAACTCATTACATATCCTAAGAAAGTCATTCTGTTTTTCAACAATTCTAAGTGTTAAGTTTTTCCTTATATCAAGCTGAAAATTCCTTTTCTGTTCATTGATTCTTATTTTGTCTCCTGCGGTCAACAGAATAAGTCTAATCTTTCCTCTACATGACTCAAAGCCTTTGAGATACTTGAAAGACATCCCTCACATTATTCTTCCCATCTAGCTATGTTTTCCTGCAAAGGTATAATGGATACAATACTGAGTTGAGATTCTAACGCTGCTACTTACCACCTGTCTGATATTGAACAACCTCTCTGATTCCCAGTTGTTCTACCTTGGGGGTCTATGAATTTTTAAATTTTTTTATAGCTATACATCAATATAATTTGTTTCCTTTTCAATCTTGTGTATTTTATTTCATAGACTTAAAATTAACATTCTAGAGAAAATGTCCATAGGCTTTACTGGATTGACAAAGAGGTCCACAATACCAAAAAAAAAAAAAAAAAAAAAAAAAAAGATTAAAAATCCCTCTTCTAAGGGCCTTTTCAGCTTCATGATCTCTCATCTTGGAATCCTTATGCTATTTAATCCTCTCCCCATTCTGAGTGCTCTCCTCTGGATTTGCTAAGGCTTTTTTTTTTTTCAAAGACCTTCCTAAATTATGGAACCCATAAAAGAGCCCAGCACTTTAGATACAGCATAGGAAGAGCAGAATTTAGCATGTCTGTTGTTTCTCTTGTTTAGACATCATGCCTCTCAATTCAGTTTAAGATAGCATTAGCTTTTAGAGGGTCATCACACTATTGAATCACATTGAACTTACAGTGCAGTGAAATCCTCAGATCTTTTTAAAACAAACTGTTACCTAGACATGTCTGCCCCAACTTGTACTTTTGCACTTGACTAAAGCCAAATGCAGTATCTTTTTTCCTATGAAATTTCACATTATTAGATTTGGCCCATTGTTCCAATTTGTCAAGGTCTCCTGAGATTCCAGATCTTCCATTTATTCCTTACAGCTTTGAGTCATCAGATTTGATAAGCAAGCCATCTATGACTTCATCCAAGTCATTAATAATGATTTTAAATTGGACAGGCCAAGAGAGGTCTCTGCAGTGCTACTTGAAAGACTTCTCTCCAAGGTGGCATTGACCTCATTAATGACTATTCTTTGAGTATGGTCTTTCAACAAGTGGTAAATCTGCCTACCTATACTATCATCTAGACTTCATTTTTCTGCCCACTTTGAGCAATGTTGTTAAAAGCCTAATTAAAATCCAAGTATTCCATCTGCCACATTTCTCTGCTCTATTCATCTGTAACCTCATGACTAAAAGAACTCAGATTAGCCTGGTCTGACTTGTTTTAAATGTTGCATTGTTGGCTTTTAGATTTTACTGCTTCGCTTTTTAAATGTTTGTAAACTATCCCTCTAATAGCTCATATCAAAATTTTGTCGAGTGGTAATCAAGCACTCTATACTATAATATGTAGACTCTTAACTCTTCTATTTTTAAAAAATCAAGATATAAGTGCTAAGCTCTGAAGGCGTGTTTCTATTCTTCACAGCTTTTCTATAAACTACTATACCTATTATGAAGTTACATCCCCCACCCAGTTCTTTCAAGATCCTGGGAAGTTTATCCTGACATGGTGATTTGACCTCAGCAAGATCCAAAAAGCCAAAATCACATGTCAGTGAATGATTTTTATCCTTTTTCTTCAAATCTAGATGAATGAATTAATGATTCATATAGTAAGCATAATCTAGATGAATGAATTAATGGTTCATGTATTAAGCATATCTGTGCAAAGCACTATGCTGAGTAGTGGTGATACAAATAGAAATGTAATGTAGTACCTGCTCTCAAGGAACTCACAGTTCTAATAGAAGAAACACTATGTATATAAACTGCAAGTTAGATGGTGTATAGTTGGAAAATCTTGAATCCCTAAGTTAAATATCAATAAATCTTTATAAATATTATACTTTGGAGACACTGAATATTAATTTTAAAATCCACAATGGAAAGATCTCATGGGCCTTGGGATTCAGTAGCAAAACAGAGGGGTAATGCTTATTCTTTATTGTCATTTCCACTGGTAAGATCACATTTGTTTCTGGTACCAAGGACTTAGTGACAAGAACTTGATTTTCTGAGTCTTCGATATGTATGGCTTTGGTATTTGCAGGAGTAGTTCCCCGGCTGCATCTCCACAGGGGGAATGGCTTCTCAGGATAAGGACCATGGTCATTGGAATGGAAGCACTACTATTTCAAATGCTCCTGGGTTCAGGATCTTAGGCTGTCTCCATCAAGGTCTGAAGGGAGATGGTGAAAGAGATTTGATTTGCTTGGCACAGACTTCCTTTTGTCTCTTGTAAGGATGGGGTTTGTGCAAGGGGGATAGGACAAAAGGAGCCAGAGAAGGAGTGGCTGATAGTTGGTGACAGTTGAGACAAGAGAGGATTCTGGGAGATTCTTCAGAGGAAGAAGGAGAAGAGAAGGCTTCCAGCAGAGGTCTTGGAGGGAGAGAAGAGGAAAACATCTTAGCTTGAATCCAGTCCTGAGAGCTTCCTGAGGATCTTTCTTTGGACACTGAAACCCTGTTTCCCTGGTCAAAGATTCCATCGCATCTCACTGAGCAAGACTTCAATCATTGAGTCAGCTAAATTTTTGGACTCCATTTTGGGAGTGATCTCTTAGTCTCCTTCTCCCATTACCCAACCTTGCTGAGAGACCCTTTCTGGTCTAACTTACAGTTATAGAAAGGACAGAAATAGAAACAGAAGGAGAAGGGACAAGGGAAGAAACTTAGGGGAACCCCAAAGGTTTCCACCTGAGTGACAGACCCCATAGGAATATAGAAGAGGACACCCCCAAATCCCTCTGCCCTTCACCCCTTTCCCCAATCCCTAAATTGTAATAATAAAAGTTCACTAGTCAGATAGCATTCCAGAGTTCCTGAGAGATAACAAGGGGGAGGGGAATCACAGCTTAGTCTGGCTGCCACCATCTTGGAGCCAGACCACTGACTGTGAAGTTGACTGACCTCGGGGGAGGCTCCTGTGAACCTCCTCCTCATTTGGAATCAGATTGGGGCACCATATACCTCATCTTATAGGTAAGCCTTGCCCCCCAACTCCTGTGAGGTGGCAAAACCATCCAGGTCACCCAGTTTTGGGGTGACACCTCCTCAAAATCTCCTTGTGTATATTTAGCGGGAAGAGAAAGCTAGAAGAGAGTCTCACCATATAGACTCTCTCTATCTCCCATTCTATCATAACATTGATTGCTGGCTCTCATAATTATTACACTCTCCTTAAGGTATCTTACTTTACCTCAACTGGCTTGCCTGCATCCTTCTTAAAGGGGGTAATAGGTTCTTATGATTAGTTGCTCTTTATGGCAGTTGATCAACAATTGTGGCTGGTGATACTGAGAGAGCAGATTTGCTCTCCATAATGATTTCCCCTCTCACTGATGGCTACAGGTTCAGGGCTACAAGCAGATCCAGTATTTTGGAAAGATTTCTATTTCCATGACTCTGGGGGTCCAGTGTTCTTTGTCCAAAAGTATGCAAAACTTAATCCCTCAAGTAGCAAGTGAGAAATTGCCATCAGAATATACAAGGAAGTACAAAGAACCCCAGCCCAACACTCAGAACTTAATGGGTTTTTAGCTCTGTTGATCTTTTTCTTAGATCATCTTTAGCTTCCATGGGTAAAATGAGAATGATATCTTTTGGCAAAATCATCTGAATGACTCAACCAAAAGATGCTAGTTATAATATAAAAAATTAAAGCTATCACATCTGCTATGCCAGATGTTGTTCAGACAATTGATCTCTCTTCCTTGAAAATATACATCTGGGTATTTTCAACAGATTTAAGGAAGGTAGTTTTAAAGTGTGCTTGCAGAAAGCATGAAATGCCTCTTTCCTGAAGTAGGATTCATTCCTCATTTCTGTTCTTTTTTTGCAAATTCTGTATAAAAAAGAATCAAGTCAAAGAAATCATCTGGGGCTCCTGACATGACAGAGAAGACACACTGGAGCTCTTATAAATGAGAGAATAGCTGTGAGAATTTTGTCAGTATATTATTGTAACTATTATTGATTTTCAATTAACCTTTGTGCATACTTGGCAGGCTCCATATGGTCAGATGTCTGTGCTATAGAGCAATGTCACTCTTTACAAGGTATAGCTAGGGAAGCAATAAGAGACATAGGAGAGGAAATAACTGAGAAGAACAGGAATCATGATTAACTTGAATTTATATTTATAAAGAAAGGATAACCAAAGGATAATTCTTCTGTCTTTGCCAGACAGTAATGAATGCCTATTATAATGACAGCTAAAATTTCTATGGCAGTTTTAGTTCAAAAGTACTTTTCATACATTATCTCACTTGATTCTCATCCACATCCTATGAGATAGTCTCTAAATAATATTAGTACAGTTTGAAAGAAGAGAAAACTGAGGGTAGAGAAGATAAATGTATTGCCTATGGTCCCACAGATGGTAAATGTCAGAGGCAGGATTAGAATATGGCCATTTTGGACTGCAATACTAGCATGGATTTGACTACCCACATGGCCTCTAGTACTATTGTGCTCATATTTGATCAACTGTCAATGCCAAATATGACATCATCAGTGGAAATCTAAAGAGAATTTTTAAGGGCCGCATCAAGCAGAAAAATTATCTTTACTTTCTCAGAACCTGAAAAAAGTTACAGAAATAAAGAAAAACACAAAAAAGAGCTTGCATATTCTGCAAACAATTCAACTCAATTAAATCACTAACCATATATATTAAGTACCTAAAATGCACCATACTAGGCAATAGTGATTCAAAGAATCATGCAGACCCTGTCCTTCAGGAAACTTCCAGTTTAATGTTGGGAGGAAGGGAGAAGAAGGAGAATAAAAGGTCCACAAATAAATAAATTACAGGTTATTACCAAATGCATTAGAGGCAGTTTGGTATACAGGAGAGAAAGTTATAGCCATAGTCAGGGAAACTTGAGTTCAAATCTTCCTGAAAATACAGATGAAGCAATTCATTTAACCTCTCTGAGTTTCACTCCAACCCTAAACTTAAACTCATCTCTGAGTCTGCAGAAGTAGAAGAAGCATATCTTCAGAATGCCCTCACACTAATGAAATAACAAATCTAGTAAATGCATCAATACATATGTTCCTGGAGAGGGATATAGGTGCAAGAGGGTGTATGCCCGTATAGACACAGAAGAAAGGGATAAATAAAACTTATGAAAGGTTGAAGAAGTAGATCAGGGAAGTCTTCATGAAACAGGGAGTGGTTGGTCTTGAAAAAAAAGAAGGATTTCAGCAGATAGAAATGTAGACAGAGACAACTCATATCTTACAACCATACATCTTGTAAAGAGATGATTATTATACAAGATATCAAATAGCTACATGATTTTCAGGGTCATTTGATTATAGTTATAGTTTATGTTGTGATTCATCTAGTTTGTTGGTCAGAGAGAAAACACTTCATTCCCTCTGCAAATAGATTTGGGCTCTTTAGATTAAACACATGACAATTTTACATATTTCAAAATTCAGGGCTGAGGGAACCAAGAGAAGTTGCTCCACCTTGCAGTAGAAAGTGTCCTTGACTTCTGTTTTCCAGAAGTCCTAGGCTTCTGTTTTCCAGAAGTCATTGAGCTATACTAAAGCTATACAAAAATCATCTTCCTTTTTATGATTCAATGATTCCATGTGATTATCTTCAAGAATTCTTATGTCTGTTGAGATCAGACCCTAGACACAAATATTTTTCCTCAAAATTAAAACCTATGCCAAATATAATCAATAATAATTACATTACTTTGTTTTCCTCTTTTTGCTTCTTAATGCACAGCTTAGCCAAAATATTTTAAAGAATAAAAATAGTAATTTAAAAAATCTCCTTGTAACAGATTGTGAGGACATAAATGAAGAATGTTCTGAGTATTTCTTTAGATCTTCCTCTGCTAACTCTATACAACTTCAAAGTTTTTTCCACAATGCCATGGTTCTATGAATCACTTGGTTATCATGTATAACTAGTTATATTTTAGAATATGAACTCTTATGCTTGCTTTGGCAACATATATACTAAAATTGGAACAATACGGAGAAGGTTAGTATGGCTCTTGCGTAAAGATGGCATGCAAAAAAGTTAAATGAATTTCAGGAGAATACAGACATGAAAGCTATGCTGTCAGGGGACCTTAGCTTTCCCTTCTCAGAATTAGATAAATGGAACCCCATCCAAAAAAGAAGAAAGAAAGGAAGGAAGGAAGGAAGGAAGGAAGGAAGGAAGGAAGGAAGGAAGGAAGGAAGGAAGGAAGGAAGGAAGGAA
>NC_058133.1:372631615-372657368 GCF_016433145.1 Gracilinanus agilis | reverse complement strand
AAGAAAGAAAGAAAGAAGTTAAGGAGATAAATAGAACTTCAGGAAAGTTAGATGTGATAGTCCTCTGGATAAAACTGAATGGGAATAGAAATGAATATGTCTTTTCTCCAGTAGTAAATGGTACCTTACACAAAATTTTGCCATCTTTTAGTCATAAAAACCTCATAACTAAATGCAGAAAAGAGAAATATTAAATGCCTCCTTTTCAGATCATAATGCAATAAAAACATTCAATAAAGGACCATTGAATATAGATTAAAAAGAATGAGTGGCTCAAATAGTAAATCATAGAAAAAATCTGTAATTTCATTAAAGAGAATGACAATAACAAGACAAATACCAAAATTTTGGGTATGCAGACCTAGGAGAAATTTCATATCTCTAAGCATTTATCATCTTATGTTGCTATATACATGTAAAACTTTATATAGGTTTTTGTTTCTTAAAATACATGCTAAGCAACTTGAGGGTTGGGTCTGTGTCATACTGGCATTCTCCAAAGCAAATAATATAATGCTATTTAAATTCATAGAAATTTTAATGAATTTGATGAATGACTGATTAGCCTGTATTAACATCACCTTTAAAAATATCATCATCAATACTTGAATGAGTACATGATCCAAATCAGCATAGGTTATATTCTCTTTGGATATAGATCACAATTCATTCACCATCTTCTCTTATCCTGTGGAAATTCTTGTCCATGTATATCCATAAATATTGTTATTGGATCAAGCTGTGCAATTGTAATTTTTTCTGACATCATAGGGTTTTATGACCCATACTTATACGGCATCACTAGGAGAACACTGATATTGAAATGTAGGAAATCATGTTGTGGGATTGTTGAAAGAACAATTTCTTAACCAAAGAAAATGGTTTAGGGAAAGAATACTTAATTAAGGATCTGGGTTCAAATCTTCCCCTTACCAACTATGTAAGACATCTGTTTCCCCATAGGTAAAATGAAAGGTCTGAAACGTGTGACTTCTAAAGCCCCTTCCAGCTCTAAATCTATGATTCAACATGTACTTAACTCTTGGCCAAGATCTTGTTCATCTACAGTGGTGATTCCCAAAGTGGGCGCTACTGCCCCCTGGTGGGTGCTACAGTGATCCAGAGAGGCGGTGATGGCCACAGGTACATTTATCTTTCCTATTAATTGCTATTAATTTTTTTAAAAAAATTAATTTCCAGGGAGCTAAGTAATATTTTTTCTGGAAAGGGAGCAGTAGGCCAAAAAAGTGTGGAAAGCACTGATCTATACTATCTATCTATTAGTGACCAATTCAATGAGGTACCTATCTAAAGACATATCATAATTTAGGAAAAATGTCCTTTTTCAACATTCCAAACTGTCCTTTGCAAACGTGTCCTTACAAAAGAATATGTGGTTCCATTGTAACTTTGCTATTTCCTTCCTTGATGTCATTATCAATACAGTGCCATCATCCTTGTGTCCTAGCAATTTGTGCACTAAATTCTTTAAGAACCAATAGAAGTGGTGGAATGAGATGATCACTGCAATTGTGGTTGGTATGAAAACAAAGATCTGACCTATTTATACTTCAACCATTGGCAGGAATCATATATTTCTATGATTCCCATTATATAACCTGGGATCACTACCATCCACAAATTATAAATCATATTTGAAAAGTGGTGTAGTAATGTAAGGATTCCCATCATGGTAAAAGTTTTCTCCATTGATGCATCCATTGTACCAGTTTGAATGTAAAATGTCTAAGGTATTATACCTTTGAATTTTCTTTGCCTATCTAAGTTTGTCCCCTTTGCTATGCTGTAGATAGGAGAAAAATGGCTGCCATCTGGTTCCAAGAGAGGCTTTTTTTTTAATTATTTAGGTACTTTACTATAAGAGGAGGTATGTGGTACCTGAATCTGATCCTGAATAAAGACAGGGTTCACACAAACCTTCCCTCAATCAGTTAAATTCACAACTGGTGGTCCAGCTTCAAGATGGAGGCAGCTAGACCAAGCTGTGGTTCCCCTCTCCCTTAATGTCTCCCATGCACTCTGGAATGTTATCTGACTGTTGAATGTCTTTTTATTATTTGCAAATCAGGGACTGGGGAAACGGGTGAAGGGCAGAGGGATTTTGGGGTGCCCTTTTCGCTATTCCTATGGGGTCTGTCACTTAGGTGGGAACCTTAGTGGTTCCCACTCCTAAGATTATTCCCTTGCCCCTTCTCCTTCTATTTCTATTTTTCTGTTTCTATCCTTTTCTATAATTGTAAATTTTGACTAAAAGGGGTCTCTCAGTAAGGTTGGGTAATGGGTGAAGGAGACTAAGAGATCACTCCCAAAATGGAGTCCAAAAACTTAGCTGTCTCAGTGGTTGAATTTTTTGCTAGGTGAGAAGTGATGGGATGCCTTTGACCAGGGAATCAGGGTTTCAATGTCCAAAAAAAGATCCTCAGGAAGCCCTCAGGACTGGATTTGAGCTTGGATGTCTTCCTCCTCTCTCCTCCCAGTCCTCCACCTGAAGACCTCCTCTCCTCTCTTCTCCCAAGTCAAATCCTCAAATCCTCTCTGGTCTCAACTGTCAGCAACTGCCTTCTCTGGCTCCTTTGGTCCCATCCCCCTTGCACAAATTCCATCCTTACATTGACAAGAGCAGCAGTTGAGACCAGGAGCAGAGCCTTGTGGGAAGGAAAAGAACCTTGGAGGAGGGCTTAGGTCTTGGAACACTGGGAGGGAAGGAGGACTCTTGCCTCACCTCAAGATTGAGTGGAGACTATCTGAAGGTTTCCTTGGTTATCTCCATACCCAAAGACGGGTTTCTGTTCCTGATTTCCAATACAACCATCAAAGAAGAGCTCTAATATTTGTCAGTGGCTAAAAGAGGTTGGTGGACCCAGCTGGCCACTGAGCCAGCTGCAACGACTCTCTGTCTTGTCTTTGCCTTTCAATAGAGACCCCTTATTATCCTATATAATCTGTTAGCTTAGTTTAGTTGTCAGATATAGGAAAGGGAAGGAGAATTCCTGGTCAAAGCCGGCTGGCTTGACCAAAGAAGAAGGACTTTTATACATCAGGATAGAAAAAGGGCTACCTCTCCCCATATTCCTCACCCATCCTCATTCATAATTACAATAAATTAACCTTTATTATTAGCAGTCAGATCAGAGTATTCCTGGGAATATTGGAAGCAGAGGGAATTGGTAGAGCCTTTCTAATTAAGCTTTGGCTTTGCAAAGTCCAAGGCTGCCTGCCATTCAACCTTACCTTGGCAGAGTTGGGTTCAGAAAGAGTTTCTTGGGGTTCAGGCATTTAAGTTAAGCCCTGGAGGCCTGTCAACACTAGCCCCAAAGAAATCCCTTATCTGTTCACTAACACCCGTTTATCTCTGTCCTTTACAACCCTTTACAGAGGTATCCTCTTCATACCTTCCAAGTAAGGAGAAGAGAGTCCCCTAGATAAGCTCCATCATACAAGCCTATTTGATCAATTAACATTTGGGGCCTCTCGAATAAGCAATCCTTACACTTTTTTAACAATTCTATGACACTTCTGAGTTAAATGTGGAGCTTTAAAAATGTAGTCACCATGTAAAAGACTCCCTATTTCTTTCTCATAGCATCATCAAAGACAATGTATTCATAGACTATTATAATTAAGATTTTATCATAAAGGAGAAAGTAGCCACATGAAAGAGTAAGTTTTTTTATTTTATTTTCTGCTCAAATTCTCTTCCATCTTTCCTTCCTGCATTGAAAAATAAAGAAAAAAGAGTCTATTATGAACATAAATACTCAAGCACAATAAATTCTCCCATTAGACATTTCCTGGGGGAAAAATGCCCCAATCAAGACACTGAGTTGATTACCTCTTTGAAAAGAGGTGGGATTTATGTTTTATCATTAACTCTCTGGAATTATGACTGGTCATTTTATGGATTAAATTAAGTCTTTCAGAGTTGTTTGCCTTTACAATATTACCATTGTAAGGATGGAGAAAGGGACAAAAAGAGCCAGAAGAAGCCATTGGTGACAGTTGATGACAGTTGAGACCAGAGGGGATTCTGGGGAATTCTCCAGATGGAGAAGGAGAAAAAAGAGCTCCCGACAGAGGACTGAGAGAAGGAGGAGGAGAACATCTCAGCTCAAATCCAGCCCTGAGAGCTTCCTAAGGATCTTTCTTTGGACATTGAAACCCTGATTCCCTGGTCAAAGGCATCCCATGGCATCTCACCCAGCAAGACTTTGATCATCAGCTAAGTTTTGGGACTCCATTTTGGGAGCGATTCTTTTAGGCTCCTTCTCCCATTACCCAACCTTGCTGAGAGACCCTTTCTGGTCTAACTTACAATTATAGAAAAGGATAGAAATAGAAACAGAAGGAGAAGGGACAAGAGGGGAGATGCTTGGGAGTGGGAACCCCAAAGATTCCCACCTGAGTGACAGACCCCATAGAAATAGAGAAGAGGGCACCCAGAAATCCCTCTGCCCTTCACCCCTTCCCCCAATCCCTGAATTGTGATTTATAAAAGCCATTCATTAGTCAGATAGCGTTCCAGAATGCCTGAGAGACTATGAGGGAGAGGGGAACCACAGCTTGGTCTGGCTGCCTCCATCTTGGAGTCAGACGCCCTGCTGTGAAGTTGACTAACCTCTGGGGAGGCTTGCATGAACCCTGCTCTCATTCAGAATTAGATTGGGGTACTCACTACCTACTCTTATAGGGAAGCCTCGTCCCCAACTCCTTTGGGGTGAAATGACCATCCAGGTCACCCAGTTTTGGGATGACACCCCCTTGATGTCTCAGCAGTGTATATTCGGCGGGAGGGGAGAGCTAGGAAAGAGTCTCACCTCATAGACTCTCTCTCTCTCTCTCTCTCTCTCTCTCTCTCTCTCTCTCTCTCTCTATCTCCCCTCCATCCCTAACATTTGGGTACTGGCTCTGTTTATTCTTATACCATTATTGTATAAATTATTCTCCTGATTCTTCTCACTTCATACAAATCTTCCCATATTTTCCTGAAACTATCATTTGCTTCATCATTTCTTATAACACAATAATATCTTATCATAACCATATACCATAATTTATTGTCACTCCCCAATTAGTGGGCACCACTTTAGTTTTTGAAAACAATAAGAGCTTGACATCAGCCCTTGCATGTCCTACTTTGAAAACTATCAGTGTGGACCCAAGGGTAGAATATATGTCTATTGTCCAATAATAAAACTAGTTAAGTTTGAAGTACCTTACCACCAAAAGATTGACCACCCTAGGATGATTTTTTTTCAGCCATAGAAAGTAATGAAGACTATTTACTAAGATGCAGGAATGAGGTGGCAAGAGTAAAAATGCAGATGAAATCAGGAATCTTTGAAATATGAAGCATATATAGAACCTCAAATAATGTATTTGCTAAATGTTCTTCCCCCTACTATAAGTGTCAGCATGGCATAGAAAGTAGAAATGGCCCTGGAGTTAGGATGATCAAGGGTCATGTCCTCCTTGTCCATAAATTCATTATGTAACCCTGGGAAAGTCACACAGCCTGTCCATGTCTTCTCCACTTGTTTATTCATCTAGATTTTTAAAAAACAACACTTTAAGTATACAGATTTTGCTTACTTTAATTTAGATTTCTCATATAGGAAATATTATTTAAATAGTTTTTAAAGCTCATTGGTAATAATCTATAATCTAAAAACTTTTGAGGAGATCCTCTTCATTTAAGTTACCAGAACCAGTTCTTCAAAGCAATTTTTCCTTTCCCCCTCAAAGAAACTCATTCTTCCAATACTTCAATAAATGAATTTGTTCTAAAAATGGAAGTTTGGACTATAAAGATTATATTGAATATAGATATGTAAGCAAAATCATAGAAATGGCCTATTTGTATTTAAAGTTGACAGTCTTGCCCCCTCCAACTATTCTCTCAGTATTGCTATACCATACTGTACAGCTTAATTTTGGCAGCTATTTCAGCATCACCCTCAGGCATAGTTAAACTATTTAGTGTTACTGCTGTCTTTCTGCCAGCTCTGATCATCATCACTGTGTCCTCTAACATTAGGAAGTTTAATCCGTGGAAGTCTGGTTATATAGGCTGATATTTGGAAACAAGAAATGTTGTCATCCCTTTTCCATTATTATTTTTAAATGAAGGTAGCCAACATCTTGGCATCTTATAGAAATGAAAACAACATTTCAGAGGACTCATTTGAAATATGTTCAGTAGGCTAGACAGCTAGAGTTCACAAGCTGTGATTCCTAATTTATTCTTAGGACACAGAGACATCCTTTGATTTCAGAATTTTCCTTTTTTTAAGGGGGGGCCAACCTATTACATATATGCATCAATTTATACCACACAGAAAAGTAAATTAAATGTAAACTAGAATTCTCATTGGAAATCTATCTCATAAGTAAGCAAATCATCATAATGATTTCCTTTAGTTGCCAAAATACCCAAGACAATACAGTAACAACCAACCTATCTAGAGATGGTCTTTCTGCTGCTTTCATGTTTGGCTGCTTTTTGTTGTTATTGTTGTTGTTTAGCTTTTTCATTTTGGAGGCACAGTACATATTTTTAGGTTTAGAGCTTTTTTCAGGCCATAGTGTCTAGAAACAATATACCAGAAAAAAATAACCCATTCAGCAATTCAAATTTGTTGATTTGAGAGGGATCAAGACACAGCTGAGGTAGTAAAGTTAAGTAATTCCACACTTACAAAATACAGACAAGCAGTCAATTGAAGAAAGAAACAGCTTCAAGCAAAAGGACTCCTGGCAGCAGAGAAGAGAGTCCACTATGAGATTCAAAAGAGAACTACCTCTAACAATCAAGAATTGAGATGTGGAGAGAAATAGAAACTAGAAACCCAACTGAGCAATGTACTAAGATGAAGCACATAAGGTGAGCTGTGTGAAGATTCTACAAAAAAAGAAAAGACTTACAAGTCCTGCCATATAAGAAGTTGTGATTTGCTTTGACACATGAGTATCCTACACATGTACCTCCTTACCAATGTATTCTAAATCTGAACCTTCTCTTCTCATGAACACTATACACATTTGAGGAAGAGGGTGCCCCAGGTTTATGGGATGAATATAACTATTGTTTTTATTTTGTTAATTTGGCAAATACATTTTCTCATAGCTATATATGTCTACTAATCACTTGTTGATGAGAACATTTCTGAGGGTTCAGATAGTTTTAAGAGAAGATACATCCCTTGAATCCTAAAGAAGTCGTTCCCCTGGGGATCCAATATGCAAATATATGAATAGGACTTGGTGAATAGTTCAAAAAGGATGGTACAAAAGCATTAAGAAATTAATTGTGGAGTTTCAAATTGGCCCACCTCTCCAGGAAAGCAATTCACAATCATATTAACATGTTGATATGTTAAGAGAGTGGCTAAAATATCCATACTTGCTAGGCAACTACCCTAAATATCCCATAAAAATAAAATAAAATAAAAATCCTATATATACCAAAATATTTTTGGCAGAACTTTTTTTTTTATTTTAAGTATTTTTCCATGATTCCATGACTCATGTTCTCTCCCTCCCCTTTTCCCTCGCCCTTCCCAGAGCTGACAAGCAATTCCACTGGGTTATACATATATTATCACTCAATACCTATTTCCATATTATTTATTTCTGTAATAATCTTTTGAAACCAAAACCGAAATCATATACCCATATAAACAAGTGATGAATCAAAAGTTTTTCTTCTGCATTTCTCCTCCTACAGTACTTTCTCTAGATGTGGATAGCATTCTTTCTCATAAGTCCCTCGGGATTATTCTGGATCATTGCATTGCTGTTAGTAGCAAAATCTATTCCATTTGATCCATTTGATCATCTCACAGTGTTTCAGTTACTGTGTACAATGTTCTCCTGGTTCTGCTCATTTCACTCCACATCAGTTCATGGAGGTCTTCCCAGTTCTTACAGAAATCAAGTAGTTCATCATTCCTTATAGCACAATAGTATTCCATCCTCATCATATACCACAATTTGTTCAGCCATTCCCCAATCAAGGAACAACCCCCCATTTTTTAAATTTTTGCCACCACAAAAAGCACAGCTATAAATATTTTTGTACAAATAGGACCATCTCCATTTTTTTATCTCTTTGGGGTACAAAATCAGTATTTGTATAGCTGGATCAAAGGGCATGCAATCTTTTAAAGTCCTTTGGGCATAATTCAAATTGCCTTCCAGAATGGTTGGATCAATTCACAAATCCACCAGCAATGCATTACTGTCCCAATTTTGCCATATCCCTTCTGATATTTATTATTTTCTCTTAGTGTCATATTGACCAATCTGCTAGATATGAGATGGTACTTCAGAGTTGTTTTGATTGGCATTTCTCTAATGAGTAGGGATTTAGAACACTTTTTTATGTGATTATTGACAGTTTTGATTTCTTCATATGAAAACCGCCTATCCCTTGACAATTTGTCAATTGGAGAATGTCTTAATTTCTTGTAAGGCAGAACTTTTTAGAGTAATAAAATACTGGAAATACTTTAGTCTTGGGGCTTGATTTTAAAAGTATGCTATGTAAATATATTTGTTTATTACTATATGGTGAAAAGGAGTAAGTAAAATAGAAAAACATAGTAAAGATGTAAATGAACTGACACAATGTAATCAGACTAAGAAAATTATATATACAATGACTATGACATTGTAAGTGGAAAAGACAAAAAAGAAGATAATTTAAATAATACTATGAAATTAACCCAAAGATAAGGCTTTAAAAGATATCTCTCTTCTTTTTTTTGGAGAAGAGGGGTACTATGCATGAGGAACAATGTACATAATGTAAAATTTGTTTGAAGTCTTAGTTTTTTTAAGCTGTTTAGTTTGTTGGGTGTTTTTGTCTTTTTTTTTTTTCCTTTATTATGAGGGATGACTGAGAGGAGCTTAGAAAGTGATATATTGAAAAATGAAAGTGATGTAAAAATAAAAGATATGAATAAAAAGTTTAACTGGTTGCCTTATGAAGTAGTGAGCTTCCTGTCACTGAAATAATTCCATAAAAGATTGTTGCCATTGTTCCCTTGATTTTGAAAAAGATCAATGATATTTTGACTTGAGCTAGAGTTGGATTTAAGTGAGGCAGAGTTTTATCAACCATACTCTTTCTTCCAGAGTCATCAAAATCCGATGGCAGGACTAAAGTCAAAATGACTAGCAATGAACCAGGATGAAGTGGGTGACTGTGGAGTCTTCAATGTCTGAACAACCTCTAGGCACTCCACAGCCCCTGTTTCAGCTACCTTTATGGCTGTTGGAACAAATTGTTTTCATCCACCTGTTCTGTTCTGTTAGAGGAAGGCTTCACATACTTGGAGGAGACATCACCCTAACTTACTGATGGGTTGGAAACCTGTAGATTACCCTCAATCTGGTTTAGTCAGCCTGCCAAGAGGGTTTTACTAGGCTGATGCCACTGCACATGTTACAGCTGTAACAGTTAAGAGTTGGGTGAAAAGTAGACACCAAAGGTAGATGAGCAGCCCTGAAAAAATAATTTTAGGAGACCTAAAGATCTGTATAAAATGTGTATATGTACATTTTTGATGTGCTAAGGCTTAACACTGAACTGTTCTTATAGATGGAAGATTTTTAAACCAAGTCTCAGTGACTATAGCTCATCAGAATCAAGGTCATGGTCTACCACATGGAACCATTAGGCATCAGAGTGAGATATCTTACCAGGATGAGGTCAGAAGCAAGGAACTTGGACCCTATTGTGAAAGCAGGAGCAGAAAGCAGAAAACAAGGTTAAAAGCTTACCAGCATCTGATTTACAAGTTAACCCCCTATGTGCTTGAACTGCTTCTCTATAGGTTCCTGACAAATTCTTGCAGTAGAAGAAAACAAAATCAGTTTAACAATCAGAATATTTGACATTTTTAGATATGGATATATGTTTTAGATATTAGATATATGTATATATATATGTATATGTATTTAGATATGGATATATGTTTTAGATATTAGATATATGTATATATAAATATATTTTTGTCCCTTTAAATATATATAATACATGTGTGTACCAGGAAACTACTCACTGGGGAATAGTTACCAGAGATGTCTATAGCCCTCAAGGTGTAGTATTCTGACTTTATTAGCCTGGCATGACTAAGTATTTGCATCTCAGATACATAAATGAAAACTTTTTCTGAGTCCAAAGAAACAGGTTGAAGGCTAGAGACAGAGACAGGCAGAAACAAAAAGATGAAAAGAGGAAGAAACAAAAGGAAATGTTGATTAGAAGAGCTAGGTTTGAATCCTGATTTTAAAACGTGCTTGTATAACTTTACCTCTCGTATCTTGTATTTCTTCAGTTATAAGTAGCAGTAGAATGAATCAAATAAAACTGAATGGGATCAGGCAACTGGTTAGCATTGTCCCCCTGGTAACTTTAATACAAAATAAAGGGACCTTCTCTCCCTGTGATCTCATGACTCCAGCAGAGCCAGAGATGAAAGAGGCAAAGGTAGAGAAGAAAAGCAAAAGAGTTTCCAGAGACAGGACCATGTGACCTCAGGACAGGAAGGAACTAGAGGACCCAAGAGAGGACAACAGTCACAGACAGTGATGAAGTCACCAGGGGTAAGTGACCTGTATTCCTAGACCTTGCCTCCTTGTAGAGAAGAGGAATAAGCTGAGGCATGAAGACCTCTTAGGGAGTTTTAGTAATCCTTTGGGCAAGGGGTAATGAAGATCTATAATCAGAAGAGCAATGGAAAAAGAGAGAAGAGGATAAATCAGAGCAATCCTTCAGAGCTTGAATCTACAGAGCTCAACAACTGATTGGATATGTGAGGTAGAGTGGGAGCAGTGTCAAAAATAAGAAAAAGTTGCATCTTTTCTGTAATTAGCCATGAGTCATATCCATTTATAAAAACTATCCTTCAACCTGTTTCCTTGGACTCAAAAAAGGCTTGCATCTATGTATCTGAACTGTAAATACCATCTTAGGCACATCAGGCTAATAATACCAAGACACAACACCTTGAAGGTTACAGTCATGTTCTGTAACTATTCCCCAAATGGAGTAGTTTCTGGTTTTTACTATAGTGCTTGAGTCATTGAAGAAGCCACTTAACCCTTCATCTCTAACCCTTATGGTGACGATTAGTTTTTCTTCCTTCCCCACAGAGAAATCACTGGAAATAAAATATATAGATATCGATTTCTGGTGGTATTAAACAGTAAGTCTTACTTACTTATTTATGATCCTCATTCTCCTCAAACATTTGCATTCACTAATGCCTTCCCAACATTCCTTCTGCAGCTTCCACTAGTACTGTGGCTCATTTCTGATGAAATCCTCCTGAGTGAAATAAAGAGAGCAGATGAGTAAATGACAAAGATGAGGATGTTATTTCCTTTTTCCTTTGTTAGTTGCAAAATGTGCCATATGGACATATCACAATATGCCTTGCAGGAATCAGAATTTCAGATAAAGGTTTTTTGTTTTGTTTTGTCTTGTTTTTTAAAGAGGGACACAAAGTAGTCATGATGAATGAACTCCAAGCATGAGCCGATGAATGAAATTTAGAATAAACATTTTCAGAATTTTTATTAAGTTTCTAGTAACATATGCATATGAGATCTGCTTAAGTGGCTCAGGCTTCAGGTCTTCAAACAAAACTGATCCTTCAATAGACTTGTATAATGTTCCACCAGCTGACTCGAGAATAAACTAACCCCTATGAGGTTTGCATAATAAATACAGACCATAAGCACTTACCAACTGTTACTTAAAACTCACCCACTTAAGCTTCTAGAATGAAGGGAGTCAAATCTATTGTGCCCAACTTTGCACTTTAAATCCAGTAGTAACTAAAATCCCAATATCCAACTATTTAGAATCCATCCATGTAAATACCACATTCAGTTGCAGGGACTGTTACCATTAGACCAGCATACTCTTGGGAAAAGCTTAAGCTGTGTTTGGGGTGCTTTGATCAGAGATGAAGTAGATCTCAATATCACATCCAGTCATTCAAATGTAACACTGATTGTCACTGTAGCTCACAATGGTCTACACTCTCCATTCTCCTCTTCCTCTCTCCCTTTCAGAAAGGGGCAGGATTTGCAATCTCTCAAGCACAGCTACTGGACTAGTCAGGAGAGATTTCCTCCTCTATTCCCTCTTATTTCACCCTCTCCTTCTCCTGCCTTCAAATAAAAGGGAAGGTCTTTACACTCTAGGACCCATAGTAACACTTCAGTTGTACTGTTGCTCCAATTGCTTATTCTTTGTGGGTAAATCTAGGTACAAATTTTAGGTTTCTTCCTAGAAAGGAGTGAGGGAGTGAATGAGCATTTATTAAGCACCTACTGCTAAGTGCTTTACAAATCTTATCTCATTTGATGCTCACAACAAACCCAAGAGGTACATGCTATTATTATCTCCATTTTACAGTTGATAAAACTGAGACAGGCAGAGATTGAATGACTTGCCCAAGGTTACACAGTAGTAATTGTCTGAGACAAGACCTGAATTCAGGTCTTCCTGTCCAGGCCCAGTTTTCTAACTACTATGCCAGCATTTCTTAAACTAAACCAAACTCCAAAGGCCTCAGGAAGTTCTTTTTATCCTCCCACATTAAAACAGCAAGATACTAGCACAGATGTTCTGTGAAACAAAAAACTCCTCAAGGCAATGCCTCTTTCAATAGTTTGATCTCAAAGAATGACATGCCTATAGCCAATGGGAACAAACTAATTTATAAAAAAGAGACAGAGAGAGCCTAGCCCACGAAATATCATTCACATTGAGAACCAGGAAAATAGAATACTTGGTTTCTTTTTTGCCTTCCCCATCCCCTCCAGTTCTTCCTGGAAAAAATGGAAGGAGAAGGGTAGAAGGGGAAAGGAAGAAGAAGATGACACTGGACCATCTAGCAACTAGGGAAAGAAAGAGAAGGAGACCACCACCAGTCAGGTACTTCCTTCAGTTAGGTTACTGTAATCTCAACTTCCAGCCTGCCAGATAAGGGTTGCCCTGGGGGAGCCTTTGATCTCCATTAAACCATATCTGCCCTGATTGATGCTACCTTTCTATATAAGCCCATCCTCTGCACTAAATTCTCTATGCTGCCAAGTCACTCTCATCCCAAAGTTTGCAAATCCCAAATTTTAAACATTTCCTTTCCTCCCACTCCCAACTATCTCATTAATTCCTGGAAATTTGCATGAGCCTTTTGACCAATTTTTATATCTCTCTAACTTGTGCATATAACAGTGTTAGAAACGTTGAGGCCATAAAGGATGTCAAGACACTACTCCTTCCCTCAGAAGTCTTACAATTTAGCAAGGACTAACACTTAAAAGGCATTACATGAAAATCTGTGATAAGTGGCAAAATGAGATGTAACTGTGGTATAGTGATGGAAAGACCACCTGGGAGCAGGGAGACCTGGATTTAAGATGCAGTACATTACCCAGGGACTTATTTACATTCTCTGGACCTCATCAAATGACCTAGTTAGATATGATAACACTAGACTAGATAAGGTCTCTTCCAGTTCTAGTAATTTTATGATCCTGGCTCTGAGATAGGAAAAGTGAATGCCACTATGGAACACTCTGAATAAGTCAATGAATGTGTTGTCAAATTTGCAAACCTATTTCCATATTAGCCATATTATGATGGAATTCACAGACCAAAACCCAAATAAACAAACAAGAACAATAAAGAAGTTTAAAAAATGTCCTTCAACATACATTGAGTCTCCATCAGTTCTTTTTCTGGAAGTGGACAGCATTTTTCATCAGAAGTCTTGGAATTGTCTTGGATCATTGTATTGCTGAGAATAACTAATTCATTCACAATTCATCATCATAAGATATTGTTGGTACTATGTACAATGCTCTCTTAGTTCCACTTACTTTACTTTGCATCAGTTCATATAAGTCTTCCCAGGTTTTTTGTGAAAGGATCCTGCTTGTCATTTCTTATAGCACAATAATATTCTATCATAATTATATATCACAACTTATTCAGCCATTCCCTAACTGATGGATATATCCCCTCAATGTCCTATTCTTTGCTACCACTAAAAGAGCTGCTATAAATATTTTTGTACATATAGGACCATTTCTTTTTCACTTTGATCTCTTTAGGATACAGATATAGTAGTGGTATTGCAGAGTCAAAGGATTTGCACAGTTTTATAGCTCTTTCTACATTATTCCAAAGTGCTCTCCTCAAATGGTTGAATCAGTTCAAACTAACAGCATATTAGTGTCCCAATTTTTTCCATATCCCCTACAAATCTGTCACTTTACTTTTCTGTCATATTAGCCAATCTGATGGATGTTGGTACCTCAGGCACTCTGTTATTGTTGTTGCTTTTTTAACAAATTTCAAATAATCCAAAATACCACATTTTTCAGTTTTCTATTAATCAGAGACAAATCCCCATTAAGGACATTATCAGATGCCACAGATTTCTTTTATGTATTGTCATCTTTCTTCTATGTGAATATTTCCTTTACTTCATAGTCTAACTAGTCTGTCAAAAGAGTTTTCTCTTGTAGCATAGACACATTGCAGGGAGGATCCTAACATGCCTGAGCATAAGACCACAGAGCCAAGTTCTCCTGCCATGAATCATCTTCTAACAGGGGCATGCTACTCATCACCCAGCCTGAAAATTGGGAAGGGATTTTGTTTACAGCCAAGAAGAAATGCAGGACCATATGAGACAAAAAAGAAGTGATCTATATCTGAAAGCAATATCATGTCAGTGGGTCGAATCCCACTGGAGCCTCAGAGGCACATCTCCTTCTCCCAGCATCCTTGCAAGGCAATAGTTAGAGAAGTAACTGTGTAGTTGAAGGATTTTATTTTAAGTCTAAGAGTATTGATTATATGGATTGGCCGTGATCTTCCTTTGCCAGAAGTTCTTTTAGGCTAAGTTAGAATCTAAAGTTGTTAAAACTTCACTCCCTATGCTCCTTATAGTTTTTTCCACTGGGGGAACAAAAAAAAACCTTTCAGTCTTTCAGAAATTTATACTATATTTCATTCAAAAAAACATTTATTAAACATCACGCCCGCTTTGAAGCATGCACTGTGCTAGATGTTAGTGCTACAAAGAGAAAAATGAAACAGCCGTAGGATCATAGATTTTGAACTGTAAGGGACTGTAGAGGTCATCCTGTCCAAACCCCCACCCCACCCTCATTTTACAGAGAAAAAGATGAAGCCCCAACTGTAATGAAGTAATTTAGGGAATGAAATAGAAATTTATAGGAGTTTGGCTGACAGCTTTGCGCATTCTGTATTGGAATGCAACTGGGGGAGGAGAAAAAACTGTCTTTGCTGATGTGAGAGGGGTTTGGAGAAGTCCAGCCAGCAGTGACTCCATGAGCTTGGGATCTTTGGGACTGGAGAAGCCTGAACACAACATCTCTTAAGACAACCCTTGGTAGTCGATAGTGTTTGTTTTCTGGTGGACAGTTTGCAGGCATTTTTCCCTACCTGGTATCTCTTGGATTATTGGCTGTGCAAGGAGTTGGTTCCTGGTATCCTGAAGCCATCAAAGAAGCAACCTGGACCATTTGTGAGAAATGAAAATACCCAGCTCTCTCCCTCTAGTCTTCAGTCAAGGCTGTCAGCCTGACTGAAGTTGGGTTGACAGAGAAACTCTCTCTTAGGACTCCATTTCCTGTCAGTTAACTAACCCTAGTTATAGAAATACCTCTCCCACTCTCCTTCCCCCCTTTTATACATTAAAACTATTTTGTTTTCCTTCCTGTTTGTATCCCCTCACCTCAAAGAACCCATAGTATGAGTAGTTAATTTTTGTGTTAATTCCTAGTTGGTAACAGAGACCAGTAATCCCAACTGTCATTCCTTTAGTGAAGGGCTATCAGATTTACTCAGTCTCTGTTACCCTATCCTTCTTTGTGAGTTTAATCTGTGAGTGGCACTTGCCCATTTCACCTACAGGTTCTCATAGATTAATTATATTTATATATTCTTTTAAAACAACAAAGTCTAGGCCTCTACTTATTCAACAATGCTGCTTCGACCCTATTCTCTTTCTCAAGGAATTGCAATTCTACTGAGCTAGGGATACATATAAAAATAAGAAAAAACAGAATACATCCAAAGTATAAAAGTTATTTCAAGAAGGATATAATGCTAATAACTCAGGGGATCAGGAAAGTCCTGATGTAGGAAGTAGTACATGAGCTGTACTATGAAGGGAACTAAGGATTCTAGAAGAATAAAGTGGGGTGGGAGTATATTCCAAGTAGAAGAGGCAATTTCTGTAAAAGTGTAAATTTAGGAGATAGAGACTGTATATCTGGAGTGGAAAAAAATATATTAGGTGGGTTCTATTAAATGAGACTGACAGAGTAGGTAGAAGCCATATTGTAGAGAGCTTTAAATGAAAAGCTGAGACATTTGTATTTTAGTCTAAGAGGAATTGGGTCCCATTGACTATTTTTAGTAGAGAAGTTATAAATAGTTACAATCTAATCAAAATCATATTTTGGTTTTATTCTCCTTAGCACAGTAAAAAATAAAAGTGTCCATCAACCTGTGAAGCAGAAGTTTATTGTTCATAAAGATGTAAAATAAGATAACACAAGTGAAATAAAAAAAATTTAGTTTGTTTCAATGGTTACTTCTAAGTTGTAATAGTATTAGAGCTCAGGGGAAAATATAATTGCAATGTTTTGAGTTTTTCTACAAAATGACTAAGAGAAATTACAATGTCCATCACTAATATGGGAGTATTTTTGTAAATAATGAGGAGTCTTCATCAGTTCAAAATCACCTTTAAAAATATTTTATAATTATAATGTAGAATAAATTATTTCTGCCCAATTAACCCACAGAAATATGGTAATCTAATGCTCTGTAATTTTTGCTCAGATTGTACTGACTGTAGGAGTACATTAAAAAATAGACACACATCTACAGAAGATGAGCTGAATTTGGAGTAGGATAAGTATGCAGAGTACAGACAGAGAGATATTGGTCTATAAGACTTTCCACACAAATAGTGATATCAATAGCATTCTCAATTCAATTCAATTCAACTGAAGCATTTTCTAAGTTATCAGAATATGCCAGGTACAGGGTTAGGGATACAAAGTAAAAGTGAAATAGACTCTGTCCTCAAGAAGCTTATGGACTACTGAAGAAACACAAGATATTCAAGAAAGGAAAGGATTTTGTTTTCTTCTCATTTTTAAAAATTATATTAACCAGAGACCAGCTAGATGGCTCAGTGGATTGAGAACTAGGCCAAGATACAAGAGGTCCTAGGTTCAAATCTGACCTCAGACACCTCCCAGCTGTGTGACCCTGGGCAAGTCACTTAACACCCATTGCCTAACCCTTAACACTCTTCTGCCTTGGAACCAATGCTTAGTATTGATTCTAAAATGAAAAAATTTTTTAAAAATTTTAATCATATTAACCAATGGTTTATCTACTTTGCCAGTCTTTTTCATAAAAGCATCTCAGTTTTATTTATTAATTCGATGGCTTTTTTACATTCAATTTTGTTAACCTCATCTTCAATTTTTAGGATTTCCAATTTGGTATTTAACTGGGGAGGGGGGGTTAATTGGTTCTTTTTCTAGCTTTTTTCAGTATAAACCCAATTCCTTAATCTGTTCTTTCTCTTTCTTATTGACATAAGAATTTAGAGATATAAATTTTCCTCTAATTGCTGCTTTTGCTATATTCCATAGGTTTTATGTGTTGTCTCATTATTATCACTTTCTTTAATAAAATTTTTATTGTTTCTATGATTTGTTCTTTAGCCTACTCCTTCTTTAAGACCATTATTTAGTCTCCAATTAACTTTAATTCTATTTCCACTGTCTCTTATTAACCATAATTTTTATTGCAACAGGACCTGAAATGGATGCATTTAATAATTTTGCTTTTCTACATTTAACTATAAAGTTTTTGTCTTAATATATAGTCAGTTTTTGTAAGGGTGTCATTTATTGCTCAGGAAAAGGCATATTCCTTTTTATTCCCATTCAGTTATTTCCAGATATCTACCATATCTAGCTTATGCAAGTTTTTATTTATCTCCTTGACTTCTCTTTTATTTATTTTTTGGTCAGATTTATCTAGTTCTGAGAAGAGAAAATTAAAGTCCTCCTCTATTATAGTTTTGTTATTTATTTCCACCTGTAACTCCTTTGATTTTTCCTTTAAAAGTTTGGATACTATAATATTTGGTGCATATAAGTTTAGTACTGATAATATTTCATTATCTACTGTACCTTTTAAAGTAATGTTTTTCTGTTTTATCTCTCTTATTTAGGCTTTTGGCTTTAACGTTGCCTGAAATCATTCTTGCTACCATTTTAACCTCACAATACCACTATTAGGTTTATATCCTAAGGTCCTCAGGGGGAAAAAATATGTTCTATATGTCCTAAAATATTTGTAGCAGCTCTCTTTGTGATAGCAAAGAACTGGAAATTGAGGATATGTCTATGAATTGGGCAAGAACTAAATAATTAGTGGCATATAAGTGTGATGGAATATTTTACTGGGCTATAAGAAATTAGATACAGGTTCATTTTTTTAAAACATGAAAAGACCTACATGAAATTATGAAGAGTAAAGCAAACAGAACCAAGAAAACATTTTATAAGGCAACAGAAATATTGTTTGAAGAATGATTTGTGTATGATCACCTCCAGAGAAAGAACTGATAAATAGAAATAATCAAAAGTAAAATAAAAGGGGCAGCTGGGTAGCCCAAGCCTAGAGATGGGAGATCCTAGGTTCGAATGTCTGCCTTGTAACCAATACATAGTATTGGTTCTAAGGAGGAAGGTAAGGATTTTGAATTTTTTAAAGTATAAATAAATAAATAATATACAAATAAGAGTTGGTTTAATTAAAAAAAAACTTGACAAAATAAACCATTGGGATATATATGTACACATGTGTACATTTATTTTTTGTCAAATGATGTCTTTTCTAGGGGTGGGGAAGGGAATGAAGGAGGTACTATGTGTGAATTTTAATGAAACAAATAAATAAATATATAAATAAATTTAAAAGGAAAAGTAAGGAAAGGAAGGGAATAAAATGACCATTTACTTAGTGCTTATTTGTTAGGTACCAGGCACTGTGCTAAGCACTTTTACAAGTATTATCTAATTTAATCTTCACAACAACCCTGCAAGGTAGATGGTATTATTATCCCCATTTTAAAGCTGAGGAAACTAAAGCAAGCAGAGATTAAGTGACTTGCTCAGAGTCACAAATCTGGTAAGTATTTCAGGTCCATTTTAACTCCAATCTTCCTACTCCAGGCTCAGCACTCTAGTCACCATGCCACCAGCTGCCTCATTACTTTCAAAGAGAAGTAAATAGAAGTTATATGTAAAAGAGTTAATAGTGACTTAGATGGAATGGAATGGGATATTAACAACTGGAGCAATCAGGAAGGATCTCTTGAAGAAGAGATACCCTTCTTCAAGCTTACCTTTGAACTGAGCCTCAAAGAGAACTAAGGATTCCAGGAGACAAAAATAAGAAAGGAAAACATTCCAGGGATGGGAATGTTTGTAAAGGTAGGGAGACAGGAAATGCATGTGGAATACCAAGTGAGTCAGCTTGGCTGGAGCATAAAGTATTTAAGGGGAAATAATATGTATCCAGGGCAGCGAGGCAGCATAATGGATAGCATGAATGCTGGCCTGGAGTCAGGAAGACTCATTTTCCCCCCGAGTTCAAATTCAGCCTCAGACATTTACTAGCTATGTGAGTTTACTACCTGGGCAAGTTGCTGAACTCAGTTTGACTCATTTTCCTCATCTTGTAAAATGAGCTGCAGAAGGAAGTGGCAAATTATTCCAGTATTGTTGCCAAGAAAACCCCAAATGAGGTTCCCCAAGTGTCCTACACAACTGAAAAACAACAAGAAAGCTACATCATTTCGAAGATTGGTGATTTCTTCCATATTTGGTACTTCCTTCATTGATGCAGATAACAACTTATCTACCATATAGTACAAGGTTTTGTGAGCTGCTAAGGCCAAAGCAATTCATGGCTTCTGCACTTTGGTGCTACCCCTTTTAAATTAGAAGTCTTCACAGTTTGTTAGAACCAGTAGAAATTTGTGTTCTTTTGGGATAACCTATGAGAACATAAAATCACATTCATGCTGTGATTAGTCACCAGAGAATGTCCATTTTTCAAAGAACCATAAATTATGCCCACAAATATCTTTCAAAATAGTCATACTTGCAAGATACCTATTCTGTCCAATGAGACTGCCATGATTCGAAACAATTTTTGATTTTTTTTTATTTTTTCCAAAAGGGGAATCCCTCTTTTGAAAGTGCCTTCCTAGCTTATTTATGAAAAACTCATGAAAATCAATGTTGGATAATATAAAACTCAGAGGGGTAGCCTTTCTAACAGAGTCAGGATCCAAAAAGACACTGTGTTTAAACACTGGATCAAATCTAAGAAGATTAAATCTAATAAGAATAAATGTCAAGTGTTCCACTTGGATGAAAAAAAATTAACTTTACAACCACAACCTCAAACACAAGTTCACATACCCATCAATGGGAGGAGATGCTAAATAAATGTTTATGAGATATTTTGGAATGTTAGCAGAATGCAAGCACAATATGGCTCAATAATATATCATAGCCAAAAAATCTCTTCCCTATGAAACTGTGAGCTCTTGGGGGACAGGCACTGTTTTTGTCTTTTGTTTTATCCCTGTGTATAACACAATGCCTGGGACACAGTCAGTGTTTAATAAATACTTTCTAATTGCCTGAACAAAAAAAAAAAAAAGGATCAATCTTTTAATGCAATCTTGACCTGTTCTAAAATATATTGGGAGTAAATGATAAAGCCGGGAATTAGAATCCAACTTTTCCAACTCCCATTCTACTTCCTTTTCCATTATGCTGTATTTCATTTTGGACTTTCATTTCATGGTATCATTGAGCTTCAGAATTTCCCACTTCCTTTTATCTTCTCTGCTGCCCACCCTTCTTGCATTTCTGGTTGCCACACAATGCACAAAAAAAATATCACAGGCCTGGAGCACCAGAGCAGTATGTTTACTTACAAAAGATACATTCATTGAACTGGGAAGATTGTTCTGGCTCCAAGATCCCATCATGTTCCATATGGGATCATTAGCTGTATCATTCTCTGGCATCTGCTTTTAACCTGATTGCTTTTTATGGACTGCTTTTAATGCCCTTGGATATTGCACTGACTTATTATCATAGCACCCTTTAGCTGCAATGACCTTTCCAATATGAGATCTTACCCATCAATAATTATCGTATTCTATGGGAGCTGTTTTCCATTAGGAAACACAAAAAGAAATCAATATTAAGATCTTTCTCTGTTCTAAGCGTGTGCTCTTCTCTCCCACCTTCTAATAAGTGGCTACTAAGTCAAGTCAATAGCATTTGACATTTTCTTCTTATAAATTAGTGACAAACAAATATGGCATTGAGTTATAAATATTAAAGTTGGATTTTTAAGAAGCAAGCCATCAAAAACTTCAGTCAGTCACTATTTCCTTTGCCAGTTTCTTACTGCTCTATTTATGGTTTGAAACACCACAATGACAGAAGGTGATTGTTTTTTCTGCCCTGCACTATGGATGTATGAATGCCTGTGATCTCTTGTTGGAAGGATCTCTTCGATTCCTACTTTCCTAAGCATTGGGCAGTTCCTTCCATTACTTTATAGATAAACTATTTCCTCCATAAGAAAAAGACTGAAAAGTTCTCATGTGCTAGAAATAAAATAGTCTAAGGAAACTCTTATTCCTTCCCACATCCCCATCTCCCACCCTACCCTCCTCCTCCCCAACACACACACTCCTTTTGGGTCATTTTCACACTTCAAATCTACTGAACTGTCTAATTTGAGTCTCTCTCCCTTGTTTCAAGGAGGAACTGAAAGGAAGGCACCTGTACTTGAAAGCATTAATCAGGAAACAGACCAAAAGAAAAAAAAAACTGTGACCTGGTTCTCTGTGTGTTTGAGCTGTGCTTGGGAAGAAGAAGTGGCTCAAGGGCACAAAACAAGCCAGAACTGACTGCAAAGAACTTGATAACTCACAGGGTGAACCTAGGCAGCTATTACAACATTAATATCAATAAGTTAAATATCTGCAGAGTGTTTCATAAAAGCTGTGGGGGGAAAAATGAGACAGAGAAGCCAGTTGTCAAAGCTCGTTAACCTGCCTGGATCTTTTAGCTGCTAAATAGCCATCAGTGGGCAAGTAAATTTCTCCATGAGTGCTGCCTTCAGCAATTGCCCCTGATTTACGAGTGAGTGATTGCAGGGCAAGAGGCCTTACTTATTGTCTCTCTTTTCTTTTCTTTTTTGTCTTTCATTTAAGATAATGATGCAATTTAATTTGTGTGTGCTTTTTCTTCATTCTAGGAAAATATCCCCCAGTGGCATTTACAATTAATTAAATTAATTAAAATTTAAAAATATTTCTGCACCAAAATGTTTCTATATTGCAATATACAAGACCTACTCCTGAACTCCTGTTTAGGTTCAGAGGAACATTGGTTTAGAATTGAAAGGGGGAACCTAAGAGTCCTTCTAGTCCAACCTTTTCATTTTATAGATTAGAACTAGAGGCTCAATAAGGGAAGTGACTTGCCCAAGGTCACATAGAGCAAGCAGCAGAACTATAACTGAAACCCAGGTCACGTGACTCCAAACCCCAGTGTATTTTCCACACTACTCTGCTAACCAGAGTAATAGAAAAGAAGAAAAGGGTATTGAATGGTAGAGGAACAGGAAGGGAGTCAGAGGGGAGGTTCTAAAACCTCAACAATCCTTTGTGGCAAATAGACTAGAAAGAAAATTATCCCTGACAAGTTCAGAGGTTTACTTCTCATATCAGAATCTCTCCTTGTTTTGGTGTCACCTGGCCAGAGTCTTAGAAAGGAATATCAAAAATATCATCATCAATAACACAACAAATACCTAATGTTTATATTGCACTTTAAAGTTTTCAATGAGTGTACAGGTTGTTCAGGGAAGAATATTACCTCTGGTGCAAAGGTTTGCCAAGTCCTTTTCAGAGCCATTTTTGTCCTTTAGTATCCCCTTGACATCGAACTCTCACGTATGCCTTTAAGAAGCTGCAGTGTGCACAGTAAACCATTCTTGGAAGATGGGATAAAACAAGTTCAGGATAATGGACAGGCCTCAAACCCATTGGTGATTAAGGGCGTGCCTTCCCCAGGCATGTGAAGATTTCCCCTAACAATAGAAGGGGCAGATGAGAACAATTTGTTCCAATGACCATCAAAGTGGCAGAAGTAGGCACTGTGGAGAGCTTAGAACTTGATTAGATATCAAACAAGCCAATAACATCCACTGCATTCTGAACTATCACCAGTCTTCTTGATTTTTGTCTTACCATTGAACTTTGATGACTCTAGAAGAGGGAGCAAGACCAATGACTTTCTGTGACTCTGCCTCACTTAAATTCAATTTATGTGCAAGTTAAAAGACATCACCAGTGATGTCATCTTGGTCTTCATGTATGAAGGAGAACAACAAAATTTCAAAGAATTTCATATCTATTATTTCATTTGATCCTCACAATAACCCTGTAAGATTAATGTTACTTTGTAGATGAGGAAACTGAAGATGAGAAAAGTTAAATGTCTTGTTCAAGGTCATAAAGGAATAGAATTTAGATGTTATGAGTGTGAGGAGAATAAAAAAAGTGAGAAGTATGGCTTTTGTAAATTATTTCCTTATTCTTTATAGACTTCTGGGGGCAGAGCCAAGATGACAGAGTAATCCAAAGCAGCTCTGTGCCATCATGAAAATACTCTCTCACCAAGACTAAAATATTGCCACAAAAGGAATACAGGAGTGAAAGAATCAACAAGGAGACAAAGTGAAACAACATTCAAAAAAAGAAAAACCCAAAAGTTAGGTACAGAACATCTGGGGCACTGAGGTGAGAGGAGAGCAGAGTCAGCAAGAGGCTGTAGCAAGGAGGGAAGAGCAAGCCAAGAACAAACCATACTCCCTCACCCCACATCTGCTGTCCCAGGTTTATAACCTAAGGTCAAGCCAACAGCCAGACCCTGAGATACTGCTTGGACAAATAGTGGTACAAGCCAACCCATACCCCTTGAAATTTCAAATCAGTGGAGAAGTCAGGAGTCCCATCCCAGGGCAGTCTGAGCTGAAGTAGGTTGATCTTTGTGGGCTCAGAGTGAAGTAAGGAATTCTAATCTGGGCTTGGGATAAGGACATAGTACACAGTTTGGGGTGGCTGATAGTACTAAGCACTAAGTACTGATCCTTTTCCCTAAAGCTCAGGGTGGAGCTCCAAGACAGGGCAATCAATGATGTGCCTGATTGGATCAAGTACACAGAGAGACCAAAAACTTGAGCCTAAGCCTGGGGCCAGAATTTGATCAGTCCCTGACCTTACCAAGTTCAGAGAGAGATCAAAAACTTACACCTAAGCCTGAGGCAAATCTTTAAGCTATCAGCCTCTCAAGGGTCAGTTGAATAAGCAGGAGGAGGGGATTCTCAGAGCTCTCAGCCCTCAAACCATCACATCATCCCCCAAGCCTACCTATAATTAGATAGGAAAAATGAGCAAATAACAAAAAAAGCACCTAACTCTAAAGAATTTTTATGGAGACAAAGAGCAAATTCCAGACACTGAAGGGGACAGTGAAAGCAAAGGAAACACACATTAAGTCCAAAAGAAAAATGTGGATTGGATACAGATTCTAGAAGACTCAAAAAACAATTAAGAAAGGCAGAGGAAAAGAGGGAAAGAGAAATGAAAATGATACAAGGAAAAATGAAAGTGATATAAGAAGAAACAGGCCAATTGAAAAAGGAGAACCAAAATGACAGAGGAAAATAAGGCCTTAAAAATCAGGATTGGCCATCTAGAAACTAATGATTTCATGAGAAACCAAGAAACAATAAAGCAGAATCAAGGAATGAAAAAATACAGGAAAACATGAAATATTTTATTGAAAAAGCAACTGACCTAGAAAATAGATCTAGGAGAGACAATTTGAGAATTATTGGACTACCTGAAAGTCTTGATCAAGAAAAAACCTTGGACATCACACTACAATAAATTATAAAAGAAAACTGCCCAGAGATCCTTGAGCAAGGAAATAAAATTGAAATCAAAAGAATTCACAGATCACCTCCAGAAAGAAATCCTCAAATGACAACTTCCAGGAATGTAATAACTAAATTCAAGAGCCACCAAGCTAAGGATAAAATTCTTCAAGAAGCCAGAAAGAAACCATTCAAATAATCAGGATCACACAGGACCTGGTGGCTTCTACATTAAAGGATCAAAAAGCATGGAATATGATATTCAGGAAGGGGAAGGCAAAAGATTTGGGTTTACAACCCAGAGTCACCTATCCAGCAAAACTGAGTATATTCTTTCAAGGGGAAAAACGGACATTCAATAAGATAGAAGATTTCCAAGCATTCCTGAGGAATTATTTCCTTATAGTCTCTTACCATACCATTGATATTTTGGGAGAAGGATGGAGTATTTGCAATTCTCTAGGATTGTTTAGAAAGAAGCCTTAGGAGTGATAAATATATATCTGAGTTCTAATACTCCCTTGTATTACCCACAAATTATATATATATATATATATATATATATATATATATATATATATATATATATATATATATATA
>NC_058133.1:372619165-372630693 GCF_016433145.1 Gracilinanus agilis | reverse complement strand
TGATAGTTACAATGTGGCTGGATTTATACTCCATAGTCGTATAAAGACATTATACATAATAGCTTTGTTAAAACCTTAATAGCTTAAAGCTGCACTAACACTTTGGGGATGCCATATATTGGGATGCCAACGCCATAAAGTGCTTTGCAAACATTAAAGCATTTTAATAAGTAGTCACTACTATAGCTCTGTGAGTGATGATACACTTAAATCTTCTTGAAAGGTGGGCAAGAGAAAAATTGACCTATGTTAAGGTGTTAAAAAAAAAGTCCTTGAAGTTTTTCTTCACTAACCTTGCATAGTATGCTTGCTATATTTTATTTCTAATCTATAGCTACTTTATATGTTGTTCCTACATACTTAAGTTCTTAGAATGCTTCGTGTTCTCCTTGGCGAGGGCATTCCCTTTACTGTTGCAGCTCTCAACCCATCCACACCATCTCATCTTTAGATAGACTTCCATAAATGAAGCTAGATGTAAACTTCTAGCCAACATGCCAGAGGTCTCTGCCTAGACCTTCTAATAGTTTGCTGACACCAGTATGATATTCAGTGTCCATCTTTTATTGCTCGATCTCACAATATGACTGACCCACCTCCTTATTTAGTCATATTTGTTTATACGTTGTTCCCTCTACTCATTCTTACAGGTAATATACTTCAAGCAATTGGCATGCACTAAACTTGAATCTTCACACTGTCCTCTAAGAAATCTGCATTTTATTCTTCTGGTAATATGATGATGTGATATTCCATGGTTAACAAGCATATTGCATTACTGAATGAATTGGACTGGATCTGTGATTTCAGTTGCATAAGGCATTCCCAGTGAAGAAACTCTCATTAACAATGCATTGGCATCAGGAACTTTGAATAAAGAAAAACTCTACTTGCTCCAAAATTTGCAGTCTTAGAGAATTACTCGAATCACTAAGGTTAAGTGACTTGCCCAGGGTCACATAACTGTTTTGTATCACATCCAGTACTTGAATTCCTGTTTTCCTGACTTCAAAAACAGTTCTCTGCCCTACGCTTATGAAATCATCAGTTTAGAACAAAAAGAAAATGTGAAAAAGAATGTTATGGGCATTGTTCTAGGCACCGAAGATTCAAAGATGAATGCAAAATAATCCCTGCCCTCAAAGTACCTTTATTCAAGTGGAAGAAGGAACCATATACACAGAGAAATAAATACAAAGTGTATACAAAGCAAGAGACTGGGTGGTACTTTGGAAGGAACACTAGGTTTGTGTTCAAAGGATCTTATTTCAAATCCTGTTTCTGGCACTTACTGCCTCTGTGACCTTAGACATGATGATCTCTTTAGTTCTCAGTTTCCTCATCTAAAAAATAAAGGTTTAGATTAGATCATCTCTAAGGTCTCTCCCAACTCTGAATGTATTATTCTATAATTTTTATACAGAGGACTTTCATGAGAAAAAAAGTACTAATATTTGATCTTGCCAAGAATAAATTTGTTATTATTTCTGAGGCAATGTAGCAGAGTGGAAAACGTTCAGGATGTAGAATCAAGAAAATCTTCAATTCAAATTTTTTCTCTGGCATCTATAAGCTGTGTTAATCTGAATAAGTCATTTAACCTGATGAGTCTCACTTTCTTCCACTATCAAATACAGAATGTCTATAGCACCTATCTCTTATGTTTGTTGTAAGAATCAAACTAAATTATGCATGTCAAGTTCTTTATAAAACTTTTGTTGTTGTTCAGTCATTTCTGTCCTGTCTGACTCTTGTGACCCTTTTTGGGGTTTTCTTGACAAAGATACTAAAGTAGTCTGCCATTTCCTTCTCCACTTCATTTTATAGATGAGGAAACTGAGGCAAACAGGATTAAGTGACTTGCCCAGGGTCTCATACCCAGTGTCTGGGGTCAGATTTCAACTCAGGTCTTCCTGACTCCAGGCTAGGTGTTCTATCCACTGTGCCACCTAGCTGCCTCCTATAAATCTTAAAATGTTAAGATTTATAGGAGGCAGCTAGGTGGCACAGTTTTAAGATTATATATATATATGTATATATATATACATATATATATAGGGTTTTAAGATATATATATATATCATATATATATGTCAGATAGCATTATTATATTTGTGTTATTATCAGAATGTGATAATAACAGTAAGAGCAATAGTCCATCCCTTTCTGCTAGGTGGAACAATGGAGAGTGTGGGACTTGGAATCAGGGAGACCGTTGAAGTGTCCTATCACAGACACTTCCTAACTGTGTGACCCTGAGCAAGCTATTTAAACTCCCTCAGACTTAGTTTCTTATCTGCAATAAGAAGTAGCTTAACATTTATATAGCACCTTGGGGCTTTCGAAGTACTTTATAAATATTTCATGTGATCCTCACAACAACCCTGGGAGGTTGGTGTTATTATTAATCCTGTACTTGGCACATGCACTCACTTTTTTGTTGTGTCTGGTATCCGAGGTCATAGTCCTGACCTTTTACAGATGAGGAGCCTTAAGTGAACAGTGGCAAAGCAGCTTGCCCAGAGTAATACAACTAGTGAGTATCTGAGACCAGGTTTGAAGTCAGATCTTCCTGACTCCATCTCTGGTATCCTAGCCACTATTCTACCTAGCTTCCTTCTGTAAAATGTACATAGTAAAAGCAGGTCAGCAGAGGAACACTGTGAGGACCAAATATTTGCTAATAGGGGCACTGAGAAGGACCAAATGTGATTAAATATATGAAGTGTTTTACAAGCTTTAAAGTGCTATATAAATGTTAGCTATTAGCCTTCTCAACATCTATAAGAAACTTACCAACAATTCTTTGATTTAATGAAATCTGACCTATTTTCCCCTTCAGATTTTTAATCATCTTTAATCACATTTTAAAGGAAAATATACACATACACACACACACAAAAAAAAAACAAACACAATGGAAGCTATAGGATTATTGCTATGTTATTATTATATATCAATTCTATTTGTTTTACTCTTCCCTGTGCCATTTGTATGAACATTGAAAATCAATATGAGATAGGGAAAGTAGTCTAAACTAAAATCAAATTTTAATAAAATAAAAGATCTGTATTTTTTGAAAAAGGAAATAATTAAGCTCAATAGCCAATACAGATTTTCCTTTGTGGTATGTATGACTGGAAGAAATAGAGGAAAGGCCAAGGAAATGGGCAATTTTGCCTACATGACTACATTTCCCCAAGATGTTTGAGTACAAAGAGCAATCAAGATATAAATCAATCTCTTTTATTTAAAGAACCTTACTAAGCCTTATGTATTGAGGACAGTAGATAAACATTAAACAGTAACATCCTTAATATTAATATTCTTGTAACAGTATAACACGAGAGATTCTCGAATAGTATTATTTGGCTCTGTGTTCTTTGTGGGTTTCTAGTGAACAATAACATCTCTAAAATTCAAAATTTGCATATTAATATTTCATATCATGTGCTTAGTTGCCTACTCACAAGATGTACTGAACACGTTGGAGACCTTTCTCTTCCAGTGAAGAAAAGATCATTTTCCTTCATTGGTGAATTACCATATATATGATAATAATAGTTACATAACTATTATGCATGAGAATTAATTAAGCTTTACAAAAACCCATAGAAGGAAACAAAATAATCTTCCTATGATGATTTCTCATAAAAGTTTAACAAATGAAATGATGCCTCAAGTTTTTTTTAATCCATTAAGAATTGATGGTATTGTAACAATTAAAAATGATAAAGGCTGATATTATGAGGAAAACTAATACTTTATTTAGGCCCATGTTGGTAGAATAAAATGAACCACGGGCCTGTAAAAATTTCAAATTGCCACCTCAACCATTACATTCCCTACCTTCCCTCATCTTGTCTGTGTAGCAAAAAAGAGGAAGTCAAGTCCGACTTCCCAATATTTCAAGCCAGGCTTTACCTTGAAATGTCATCAAAAACAGGAAACCCGTTGAACCATGGAAAATGTAGTTTCAAAGTCCCCCACATGTCCACAGGAAGTTTGTCATATATATCTACATATCTTGAGGCTCAAATGAGCCGCAATACCTCTAAATGGAAACCCAGAAATTCTAAATAACACATTACCCCGCTGAGATCCAGTGAAAAAGACTGGTCTTTTTCGGTGGATCTTAAACCATAGTTAACTTCTAAATTACAGAAAATTGGGGATAAAAGAAAAGAGGATAAAAACTAGCCGCATTGACAAAAAGCCAATTCAGGACAGTCCCCTATTGGCATAAGAGTGTACATTCAAAAACAAATGCATTCAACTCATTCAACTCCCCATAGTTCAAATCAACTGCATCCCAAAGTTCAAGTTTGGAACTTCATGATCCAGTGAAGGCTCTTCAGGCATCTTCATGGTGTCTTCACCAAACAGGTTCATTGTCTGGATTTTGGGGAGATGGCAAAATTCTTATCCTGGAATTACTCTCAAAAGAATTTAAACTTTACATTATAGATTATAAAACATACATTTCCTTCTGAGAATTATACATTACTCCCCTGATATTACTCCTAAAAGAGTTAAAATTAACTTGCATTATGGATTATAATTCAGACATTATGATTATAAAAACTTAAGACATTTCTCCCCTGAAAAGGGTAGACCAGGTCAGCTAAGGATGCATGGCTGAGTCAGGGGACATGTCCACAGGAAGTTTGTCATATATCTACATATCTTGAGGCTCAAATGAGCCCCAATACCTCTAAATGGAAACCCAGACATTCTAAATAACACAGTATCATTGATAAGGAAGTAGTAGTAGATGGAATTAATTTGTTCACTTCCAAATACCAGGGCAAAAGGTTTGAAGTAACTGAGAAATTTGGCCAATAAATATTTGATAATCAGGTCCCCAGATATTCCCTTTGTCTCATTCCCAACTGGTGAGGAATAACATCTTGTACTTGGCACAGGCATTTGCCATTGGATGTGTCTGGTGTCTGAGGATGTATTCATGACCTCATAGAACATTCCTATCAAACATGAAGAGAACTTAAGGCCATTAGGCGACTCACTGAATAGAGACTCAGGCCTGGAGACAGGAGATCCTGGATTCAAATCCATCCTCAAAACTTCCTACCTGTGAGACCCTGGGCAAGTTATTTAATCCCAGTTGCCTAGCCCTTACCTCTCTTCTGCCTTGGAATTGATCCTTCATATCATTTATTTTTTAAAAATATGACAAGAGCTTTCTATAACTCTTAATTGTTTTAGTACATGATTGGCCTGGGAAGGAAAATTCCCTCATAATACATGGAAGAAATTTTTACTTATGACTCTGGTGTATATGAATGAACTGCTAAATACATTTTTTTATTAATTCATAACTATTATTAGAAAAGGAGATCCCTCTCACGCAGTAGTTAAATTCTCTTTTGGTTAGCAAACAATGATCATCCAAAAAGACAAAGAAACAGACTAGTTAAAAGATAGGTTAACTTTTACTTTGTTATTGGAGTAAATCAAAAGTGTTGGGGCCCAAAAGTCTGCTTAAGTTCATCTAAGCTCATGGAATTCTTGGAAGGGCTAGCTCTGAACAAAAGGAAACTGTATCTAGAAATCCCCAAACCTGGAAAGCCTCCTGGCTTAAAACCTGAGTTGTCTTCTGGCTAGAATGACCAGAATAGAGCAGGTCAAAACATGAGGATATATACCAGCATCATCCCAGGAAATCATACCATTTGCCTCAGTGAGCAAGAAGAGAGACCTGGCTCTCAGAGGACAAAGAGTTAGAGGGAATGATGTAGATACAAAGTTATTTCTGTTTAATGATCTCTCTGAAGAGGACAATCTGAGATTCATTTGGGTGTTGTTTTGTAAATAATGGCACACAAACATTGCTTTGTTGAAATCAAATGCGTACATGTGTGTGACACTTGGAAAAAGGAGAGATTCTCTGGAGCAAGTTGACTGAAACAAAGGAAACCTGGAAATAACACCTACCTACCTTCTCTAGCATATTAATGCTAATCACCTACACTGACTAAAAACTCTTTCCACACTTTATGTAATAGACACATTCATGAAAAGTGGGTAAAACCATATTTCTTCACAGACAGAATACTGTTTTAAATGTTAAATGAAAAGCTTAATATTTAAAGAAACCCAGCAATGAACCCCTTTGCAAAGCTAAGGAAACTTTTGTAATATGAATAATTGTCCTCTAATTTATCTTTTTTATAAGATGTGATTTCTATATCAGATTTTCTTAGAGCAGCGTGCAACCTATAACCAACAATGCATTTATTTTTACTATGTGGTTTATAGCCTCTGAAGCAATATAAATCAGTTAGAACCAGAGAACTAGAGAATGTTAGAGCTGAGAAGGACCTGAGAGGTACTTGATTTAGACTGAGTGTTGTGAATCAAGATACCATAACTTACTTTCTCTTAGGACATTTGCCAGGACCTGCCAGGTATGGTGAGTTGCTGCATTGCAGCAGCCTTCAAGCCTTCTGACCTGAACATAATCACAGATGAGGAAACCAGACATTGGTTCTTGCTATGGTGGGTATGAAAATATTCCCTGTTCCTGGTTGATTATGCTTCACGACTTGGATTTGACAGGTCTGGCTTTTACTTGCCCAAATCTGAACATGTCACTCCTCTGCTCAGTTATCTCCAGTAGTTCATTCTTTTGTTGTTATGGTTGTTGTTGTTGTTCAAGTGTTTCAGTCATTTCCAACTCTTCATGGCCCCATTTGGGGTTTTCTAGGCAAAGAGACTATAGTGGTTTGCCATTTCCTTCTCCAGCTCATTTTATAGATCAGGAAACTGAGGCCAACAGGGTTAAGTGACTTGCCCAGGGTCACACAGTGAGGAAGTATCTTAGACTAAATTTGAACTCATGGAGATGAATATTTTAGACTTCAGGCCCAGCACTTTATTCACTGTGCCACCTAGCTGCCCAGTACATTCTTATATAGGATCAAATATAAACTCCTCTCATTGGCCCTTAAATCCTTTCACGACCTGAATTCTAACTCAGCTTCCAGGCTTATTATAACTTATTTCCCTTCACAAACTCTGCATTTCAGCCTAACTGGCCTTTTGCCATTCTTCCTAGACAATATTCCAATTCTGTCTCAATATTTTTGCACACTGTCCCTTCTGCCTAGACTTCACTTCCTCCTCAGTTCCACTTCATAGAAACTCTAGCGTCCTGTGAAACTCAGTTCAAACACCACCACTTCCTTGAAGCTTTTCTTGATCTTCCTTCTCCTACCATCCCCACTCTACCAAGTCCTAAAGCCTCACATCAAACCTACCCCATATTTATTGTGTGAGTTATTTTATGGGTATGTGTTGTCTAGACTAATAAAATGTAAGCTTCTTTGACTTAGAAACTGGCACGTTGTCTTTATATCTCTGCTACCTAGCATATTGCCCATTATATAATAGACTTAATAAATGCTTGTTGATTGATTCAATGACACATGCCTTTCTTAACTTCTAGTTTCAGTGTTCTCATCCTTAAGACTTTAAGTTTTACCCTTCATCCTCTCCCTTTGCTTAGACACTCCCAGTTTTGACTAATATCCCTAGATCCCTAAATAACTGCTTCCTGCCCATTGCTTGGCATGAAAGATTCAATGTGTCAGGCATTCTGCAGGCACTTAGCTCCTCATTGTCAACTGAATAAACGCCATACCAAAATATGAACAAAAATAGCAACAGAAAGTGTGATTCCACAGTACAGTGAAATTGTCTACAGATGGAGTAAAAAAATGTCCATTTTTCTCTTTATTATGATATTACCTTTGTTCCCTTGACCTCCTAAGCCCAAAACACATAGAAAAGTTCTCAAATTTGTTTCCCAAAAGTTATTTTCATCAGAAAAAGTAAAGGAAAAATGCAGGAATCGGTTGTCCACAAGAAGTCAGTAAAGAAAAAAAAAATCTCTGAAAGCAAAGGAGTCATGAAACCTTCTCAGACAAAGACCAAATAATCCAGATTACATCTCTCAATCTAGCAACCATTCTCTGAAAATAGTGATAAAAAGCAATACTACCATTGCTTCCAAAAAAAAAGCAGTCACCTGTCTTATGAATCATCACCTAATCCCCTGAACAACTTGGGCAAAATCTAACTTGCCTGGCCATCAATCTCCTTCATAAGTTCTCTCATTTTATTAGAATATAAATTTCTAAAGGATAAGAACTGTTTCACTTTTTTATTTGTATCACCAAAATTTAACACATTGTCTAGTACATAGTAGGGTTGTTAAATGAAGCAGTGGAGAGATGTCAAAAAGACTCATCTTTCCCAAATTAAAATTTGGCCTCAGATACTTACTAGCTATGTGACCCTGGGCAAGTCACTTTACCCTATTTACCTCCATTTCCTCATCTGTAAAATGAGCTGGAGGAGAAAATTACAAACTACTACATTATCTTTGCTATAAAAACCTCAAATGGGGTCATGAAGAATTGGACACAATTAAAATGTCTGAATAACAATTAATACATAGTAAATGGATACAAATTCTTTTTCATTTATTTATTTATAGCTCTTCACAGCTTTTAGTCATTAAATCATTTACTTCCTCAATAAATATTTCCATAGCCTCAGAGAATGTCAGTTCTAGAAAGGACATTCAAGGTATAGTCCAATCCCCTCACTGCATAAATGGGGAAACTGAGGCCCAATATCACATAGTTAGTCACTGTCAGAACCCAGATGTCCTGACTACTCATTTAGTCCCTATTCTATAGTCCCCCTTTTTGAAATTTAACTCATTCGTCAGCCTGCATTTATTTACTGGCTCCTACTGTCACTACTGTTTTTTAGGTTTTGCTGCACTTGTCTTTTCTTTCCCATCATACCAAAGCCAAGGATCATTTTGAAAATATCCTCTGTATTTCCCAATAGAGCTTAAGTTCGTGTCATATATTTATTTTTATTCTTCTTTTTTTAACTTCTCTCTTAGAATCATTACCAAGTATCAATTCCAAGGCATAAGTGCCATAAGGGCTTGGCAATGGGAGTTAAATGACTTGACTAGGATCACATAGGTAGGAAGTATCTGAAACCACATTTGAACCCAGCACTTCCCAGCTCCACATCTGACTGTCCATCCATTGAGCCACCTGGCTACCCCTATTACCATGTATTTCAAATATTCAATTGTTGTTAGCTGAGCTTACCAGTGAAAAAAATAATCAATTCCATCTCAGTCTAAGGAAAAACAAAAGTGTATCAAAAGTCAGGACTGGCTTTATTCACAATCATAAGATCAAAACTTTAGAACTAGTAGGTATCTTAGAGGTCATAGAACACATGGAATAAAACTTGACCATTCTATAGAAAAGGAAATTGAAATAGAGAATAAAGAACTTGCTTAAGTCTTAACTAGTAATTGCCTGAAGTGGGATTTGAACCTATTGTTGTTCAGTCATTTCACTCATGTCTGACTCTTTTGTGACCCTATTTAGAGTTTTCATTGCAAAGATACTAGAATGGTTTGCCATTTCTTTCTCCATCTCATTTTACAGATGAGGAAACTGAGGCCAGATTTGAGGTTTTCCTGACTCTAAGCCCACTGCTCTATCCACTGTGCCACTTAGCTTCCTAGGATGGGAACTATCCTATACTGCCTCTCAAATAACTTGTCCATAGTTATATATCTGTATGTAAGTAGCAAAGCCAAGACATGAAAACATGTCTACTCACTTCAAATCCAGGTATCTTCCCATTGTACAATACTTCCTTCCCAAAGATGAGGGAACTGAGGCTGAAAGATATTCATTAACATGCCCAGGGTCACATAACTAATAAATGACTGTGGCAAGATTTGAACTCAAGTTTTCCTGATTCTAGATTAAGCATTCTATCCACTTCTCCACCTGGTATACAAAGGAAGAGTACATGAATGCTTTCTGGGAAGGTTTCAATTCCCCCAGCCCAAACATTTTCATACCCTGCTCCCCTCCTGAGTGAGTTATGCCTGAAATTCCATTTAGAATTTCATGCTATTCTTTAATTCATAGCTTTGATCTCTTTTAAATATGCAAATACTCATAGGAGGGATAAGACATTAACTGATTAATAAATTACTATTGAGTTAATAATAGATGGCATTTATATGACACTTCAAGGCTTACAGTGTTTTACACATAGTATGTCTTTTGATTCTCAAAAAAATCCTGTGAAGTGGGTACAACCAGCATTATTATTCCCTTTTTACTATTGAGGAAGCTCATGATCAGAGAAATTGCTATTTGCCCAAGGTCAAACAAGTATCAAAAGCATAGAACTTCAAGTCCATCATTCTTTCAACTACATAGCATTGCTTCTCCATGAAAAAAAAAAAAGAATGTTAACAACAGGTTTAATAAGGCAGTAGAAAGAAGAAACAATATACTTTATAGGACAACAAATAGATTTAAAGCTGGGAGAAGGCAAAAATATCTTGCCCATCTTTCTCTTCTGGAATGTAAGCCTTCATGTGATTGAAAAAAAAAAACAAGGCTCAAAGAAATAATTTAGTCTGAGTCACATAGAAAGTAAGTAATAGAGCCTAAATTTTTAAAACCTAGAATCACTGCTTCCAACATCAGGTGCTTTTTCCACAATTTCTCACTGACCTGTAGAATGGAAGGAGACCCACCAAGTTAAAAGGAGAGAATTGAACAGTGAGGTTAGAAGTATACTATGCCCACTTCACAGTTTTGACTGAGGGTTAGGTCAGTCAATGGACTTTTACTGTCCCTAATTAAAAAAAAAATCTTTACTTTCTTAGAATCAGTTCTAAGACAAAAGAGCAGTAAGGGTTTGGTGAATGGGGTTCAGAGATTTGCCCAGGGTCATTCAGCGAGGAAGTGCCTGAGGTCAGATTTGAACCTAAGTCCTCCCAACTCCAAACCTGGACTTCTGTCCACTCTGCTGCCTCTACTGTCCCTAATTCCAAACTATTTCATATTGCAAGATATACTGAAATTCTTCTAGAAATTCCTTTAGAAAAGAAAGAAAGAAAGAAAGAAAGAAAGAAAGAAAGAAAGAAAGAAAGAAAGAAAGAAAGAAAGAAAGAATGAAAGAAAGAAAGAAAGAAAGAAGAAGGAGGGGGAGGAGAGGAAGGCAGGAAGGAAGGAAGGAAGGAAGGAAGGAAGGAAAGAAGGAAGGAAGGAAGGAAGGAAGGAAGGAAGGAAGGAAGGAAGGAAGGAAGGAAGGAAGAAAGGAAGGAAGGAAGGAAGGAAAGATTTTTAAATTTTTTAATTAAATAATTTAAGTACATAAATTTTATTTTTGTTTAATTTTATTTCCCCACGTAAAAATAGTTTCCAACATTTTAAAAAGAATTTTGAATCTTGAATGGTCTCTCTTCTTCCCTTTACCCCCTCCCCACTCAGGTGGTAATCAATCTGATATACATTTTACAGGTGCAATCATATAAAACATTTTTCCATATTAATCCTTTTGTAGAAGGAAACTCAAACAAAAAAAAATTAAGAAATTGAGAAAAGTTTGCTTTGTTCTCAATTCAGACTCCATCTATTTTTTTCTCTGGAAGCAGATGG